>NC_143013.1:43380386-43650400 GCF_055824585.1 Amblyomma mixtum
CAAGGGGCGAGACCCACTAGGGGCCTCTCAGGGGCAAGCACCTCTCTGTAAATATTGTAAGGGAAGACTTCACGTAAGACGTTTATTCTAGCCCTTTCGCCAGAGACGTCTTCCAAGCGAACAGCCTCAAGCGATGACGATGGGAATCATCAGGTGAAAGAGAATGAAGTCGCAGCCAGAGAGGCGACGACGACGAAGGCGAATAAATTGCTTACAATATAGCCGAATAAATGCTTTTCACCACCACCACCCCCTTTCTTTTTTCACTCCCTCCTTTATCCCTTTCCCTACGGCGCTGTGAGGGTGTCCACCGAGATATGTGCGACAATTACTGCGTCATTTCCTTTCCTCAAAACCAATTTTCATTTTCAGGGAATGTAATGCGAAGGCAAGATAACCACTGATCTTTCAGGGTAACGGAGCGGATTCCAAGAGAAGGCAAACGTAGTAGGGGGGGAGGGGGGGGGGCATAAAGTTGGGTGAGAGGATGAGATTAAGAAGATTGCGGGGATACGGGTGCCGCAGCTGGCAAAAAGAAAGGGTTATTAGATAGAGAGACACGGGAGAGGTCTTTGCCCAGCAGTTGGCGTAGTCAGGCTGATGATGATCAGGAGGAAGTACGTTGCTACAAAAAACTGAATCGATTCGTTCTAAACCCCCTCTACACACTTAACAGAACGCACGTGCCTCTAAAGTGAGTATTAGGAAACTTGCTTAATTTGATGCTTAACTAATTAAACAGAATTTTAAAGATACACTGAGGAGCGCCACACGACGGGAAACAATATGTCTTTGGTTGCACCCAAATCCGATTCACCACTTTTTTTAATCACTGGCTCAAGTTACGTGAAACACCCTGTACAGCAAGCTTTCCAAAATGTAAATAGACGAGGAGGGAGAGTATAGCCTAGGATGTGATCATAGATGTATTATTCTGCATATGCGTGCCCTGATCAAAAGAGAAATGTATAAAACACAAAAAAAAAACGAAAGCAAAATTCAACGTCCAACAAATAGCGCTAATAGCAGCAGGCGTTGAGAAAGCATAAGATTAACGCCCCATGGAAAAGTGGGATTGTAATTAGAACTACTCAGCAGTATGGAAATGGAACAAGCAAAGTTACAAACCGCTGGGATGGAAAGAGGAAACCACGAGGCTGACGCAATAAGGAATTTAAGGAGGTCATTGAACAACTACGGGTGGCTTCAGGGAAACAGAGAGGAAGGAATAGACCGAAAATGGGAATCTTATCGATGATAGAAACTGCTTGTATAGGTCCTCGTCCAGAGTAAAATAAAGTAATCCCCTGATCGCGCAGCTAAAGGTGGGCCAAGGAAATTTTGGAACCATATAAGTTGTTTGGGTAAAAAAAAAGCGAAGCGCAAGAGGAGGGTGCACGCTGCTGCAGGTACCGCAGAAGCCCGCAGCAACCACACAGACTTTTTTTTTTTATACTGGACGTTTTGTTTCATGAACGTTTATGAAACAAAACGTCCAGTAAAAAAAAAAGCGTGCGTGGTATCTTTCGGATGTCTTGTCCACGTGTTCTTGCTGTGGCCTTCCTCGGTACCTACAGCAGTGTGCCGATCGATATAGAAATATAAAGGTACAGTCGGGGACAAAAGTCTCCGGACCACGTGTTCCTCAAACAAAGCTTATAGCTCTACTATCAGACAGCAGCTGGAGACCGCACTTGTGGAGATGAAAGAACAAAAATTTAACTTTTGCCTCCACAAGGGTGGTCCCCAGCTGCCGACTATTAGCAAAGCTATCGGCTTCGTTAGAGGAACACGCGGTCCGGAGACTTTTGTCCCCGACTGTACCTTCATTAAACAAAGTTATAAGTCGGAGTCCCTCCTGTCTTCATGTTCACGATATGGGCTATGCCTTAGTTAATGTCTCCGAAGGTTTTAATCGCCTGAGGTTCTTTAACGTGCACTGACATCGCACAGCACATGGGCCTCTAGCATGTCGCCTCCGTGGAAACGTGATCGCCGCGGGATCGAACCAGCGTCTTTTGGGCCCAGCGGCCACAGCGCCGGCTTTCGTCATGTTGGTGTCTTGTAATTTTGCAGTAGAAGCGTGTGAACTAAACAGTGCAGAACGAATTGGTGGTAAGTGCTGCTTCGCTAGCCAGTTAAAAATTACTGTGGGCACTTCGTTTTCGCAGTTTGTACGTGTCTTCGTCTATGGTCCCCAAAGCGACAAAGTGAATAATTTGTTCCAGTGAACCATGCCGGCAGCCGCCGAACAACGTGCAAAACCCGACCGAAAAGGCGGGGAGAACACGATACCAGGAACCACCCTGATGGCCACCATTGGACGCTAGGGCCTAAACCTTCTTGTAAGCTTTCCGCGTAAAATGAGGCCATTACGTTCATTCACTTCATAAGCGGTTACAAGCCACATTATTTTTTTTTAGCCTCCAGCAGCAAGGAATTCTTGTTCCGCGGAATCAATGCAAGGATGAGCCTGATTGTAAGGGAAAACGTTTCCGTGGGGCCGTCGCTACCTCCAAACGATTCTGCAATGTCTCTGCGCGTCGTCAACAGTCCGCGCGAAATCCGCATTCCTTTACACCCCCCCCCCCCCCTCTCTGATTATGATGTTCATCCTGTCTCACAAAAGTAACTGCTCGGGCGCTGTCACCCTCGAAAGAGAAGCTAGGCCTCTTTCTCCTCACATCATGGCGCCTTGTGTTTCGCAATACACTCCAGAATGCGTGTGGTGCGGAGAGATAGCCACCCTCTACCACTCCACATTGGGCTGTCGGGCGAGCCCGATAGAGCCCAAAATTACAAACCCGTCAGTCGAGCAGCGGGAGGAGCTTCTGTCCAGCTCCGACCCGCAAGATCAGCTTGCGCTGGTTGAGCGGGCCGAGGAGGCAGCAAGAACCAATGGGACCCTGTACCTAGGAACACCACCTGCTGCTCAAGACCCCAACCCCTAAACCCCGTCCCATTTTGCGGAATGAAGTTTATACTACTACTCCATAATGCTCACAGTTGAGCAGTCATAGAAAATGCAGTTCGAAATTCCCACTGACGAGCATGATTGGTCCGTTCATATACCGAACATCATTGCCTTGAGATATATTATAAACACCCTGGCTACAACACAACTGTGGGAGTGTGGGGAGCGCAGGTACTTTGTGCAGCCAAGTCAAGTTTGCAATTTCCACAATCCTGCTGCTTCTACAGACCATCTCGTTGAGGCTGCGGCATTGTCGCACGGAATGCAATAAGTGACGTGCTCACCGTGTGCCGGTCCTCGGAGACGGTGAGCTCTGCCGTCCAAAGATTCTCGTGTACGTAGAAAACGTGTCCTGCACCTCCAGTCATCCAACCACGTGTCTGCCTACAGTCGTGACCTGCGCAAATTCGTTATGGGGGTTTGAAACTGTAGCCCATTGTCAACTTTCGTCACGGTTAACCCGGTGCCTGCTACGGTTCTCTTCAGGTATTTTCTTTGTTCTTTTCTGTTTCTGGAATTTTTTTCTCTTTTTATACATGCGATCAATTAGCATGCCACTATAGGGACCTTAGAAGACAGGAGTAGTGCGATGTTTAGGGAAATCCCCCACGGTGAAGTAGATTTATAATAAGGAAGTAATTACTAAATAGCAGCCATACGGCGTCACTGCTGAATTGCAGTGACGCCTGACATCGCACCCAATTACTCAATCATTCTCAGCATTTTCGCAGCGTATCCGTGACTCACGCATCATTCCAATGTGTCATCACTAATTTCACTTGCAACTAGTTCAGCAGGCCCCGGGGTTCCAAATACTCACACAGCACCCAGTCGTCCGCGTAGTTCATGTATATGTAGTTTCGCACACGGATCCTCGCCTTTTTTTTTTCCCTGATGTGTCACCTCCTTGCTTTTGCACTGCGCGTATATCTTCTACTATAGCGCGCTTGCAGCAGTGCACAGGTGCCAAACAACATGTAAAGCAAGACTGCAAGCATGACCAGTCCTTCAAATATACCAAACGCAACTGATCTTTTATAATTCATGAACATCATGGCCACAATACAACTGTGACAGTAAGGGGAGTTCATATACTCTAGACATCCAAAAAAAGTTCGCTTTCCTTAGTCCTGCTCCTGCGGACTATGCATTTAGATGGTTCCGCAGCATTTTAGCTTTGGCTGAATTGCGCGATGTGCTCACCGTGTGCAGGTTCTCGGAGACGGTGAGCTCTGCCGCCCAAGGCTTCAGGCGCAGCAACGTGGACAACTTCTCCTGTTCCTCCGGTCATCCAGCCCCGCGCTCGGGTACAGCACGGACCTGCACAAATTTGTTACCAGGGGGGGGGGGGGGGGGGGGGAGTAAGGGAATTAAGGGCAAGATAAGAAAAGATCCAGGCAACCCCTGGATCAGCTTCAGCTTTTATAAGGTGACAGTGCTACATGCTGTGCTCAGTTTAACGTCCCCAAACTGCTCATGAGCTATGAAAGACACCGCAGTGAAGATCTTCACAATAATCTGGACCACCCGACGTTTTAACGCGCCCGGACAGTGCACAGCCCATGGCTGCTGTTGCATTTTGCCTTAGCCCTGTGGTAAGGGTGTTCGGCTACTGAGCCGGAGGACTGGGGTTCAATGCTGAAGAATGCCACTGTCTTCACACTAGAACAGCTTATGAAGGGAATATTGGAAGCCATCATATTGCTGAATTATTGTAATGAAAATCATGATGGCGGATGGAAAAGCATGGTGGAGGGTAGAGCAGCACGACATTGGGAGAGCGCCCAGGGCTACTTAGTCGGCCAGCTGTGCCGATCCCAGCCAGGCACGCTAGGTGGATTTTGAGAGAAGTATAGGTATTGGGAGGGCGATAAGACAATGGAAGTGGCATTGTCCTAGGTCGGCGTATGAAAGGGGGCAGTTTCTATAGGACGAGTCGGAACGCGCCCGAAAAAACTACAACGGGACTCTAGAGAGCAGTGGGCCCAAATTAATTTTTCGGGGGATGGGGATGCGAGTAACGGAGGGGATGAGGTCGAGAGAAGGAAGTGTGTGCAAGCGAGAGTAGCACATGTTCCGTGATTTGCTTATTTTAGAGGAGGGCTTCGCCCTCCGAGGGTGCACTTGACTAGAGGATCGCAGGTGTCCTCCATAACCACCGCAATAAAATTGCAGTACGGAAGGATGTCAGAGAGGGAGGCACTATATTTCCAATGCTATTCACCGCCTAGTTGCTGGAGGTATTCGGAGACCTAGATTGGGAACGGTTGGGGATAACAGTTGCGAGCATCCAGTCTACCCTTCGACCGCCCTAGGCGGCGCATATCCTGCCGAACTTTCTCAAGTGGCCTACAGCGACCCTTACCCTCCCGGCTCTCTCGGGGTTGGCAGAGAAGAAAGCTGGGAAGCAGCATCCACATCGTCACGTGGGCGACCCTGCTTTCTCCCTCGTGTATTCGGTGGCCGCACGGGCAGCCCACCACGGGGAGAGAGTTGAAGGAGCCATGAGACAACGCGTGACGGGATGGACGGGATGGACGGAGCCATGAGACAAACGCGGCTTTTCCAGGTGACATCGAGCTTTCCCCGTGCCCGTTTCCTGCTGCCTGCGCTACCGAGGGCGGTTATCGTATTTTGGAATCACCCCAAATAAACGATTTGCCTGCGGGCTATACCTCGGTGTGTTGGTCCTGTCGACCTCCACAGTGTAATCGGGGCTAGCGGAATGGCATTGGTCCTGAGTGCTCGCTGTGTCGTCCTTAACATAAGCAGAACCCTTTTCGTTAGCCTCCTCGTTTCTGCCTCGTATGTGACTACTGGTGGGATACAGCTGCTGTACAGTTATCTCTTCAGGTATAATAATGGGTGGAAAATGATCCATTCCGCGTGGGTTGTCCAGAAGATCTCATTTAACATCATTAAAAGGTGATGGTGAACTAAACGATAAATCTAAACTGCTAATTTTTGCAGTTTTTAGGGAGCAGTACATGGGCTTTCCTGAATTCAGTAGGCACACATTACTGCACAGAATAAAATCTTCTAAAATGCGACCTCTGGGATTAGTTTCTCCACTTCCCCAGAAATAGGAGTTCTCCGACTAACAGATATGGCTCTGGTAGCTTTTCTAGAAGTGTTTCTAAGCATCTGAGGTTGAGGTTTCCATTAGCGACCTCAAGGTCGGATACCGGCTTCAAAAAAAATCAAAAATAAATAGAACAAATTTGAGTAGGCAAATAAAAATCTATCGACCGAGAATCATGTGAGAAGCTTGGTAACAACTAGTTACGGCACCTTAGATATGTGGTGTACTGTGATCGAAGGAGACCGTTTTGATCCAGAGGCAAGTCATTTTGCTCGTTTCGATGAGTGGCGCTCCAGCTTGGCCTAAATGCCGAAAATGGCCGCAAAAGCAGCAAGCCATACAACCTCTAATGTTGCGTACCACTTTTTGCACCCGACATTGTATACACTATCCAAAGTATACGCAAGAAGAAAAGCCGGTATTCTGGCATGAGAGCTCGGAGCGTTTATGTATGGCTTCTATGTCGACAGCAACTAATACCGCTTTTTAAGGTCGCTTTTGAGGGATATTTGATGATACGTGTTATATTACCGGTTTGATAAAAAACACAATCATGAGCAAACATACAAATTTTGCAGGACACACGCGACAGGAATAACGCTCATTAAGGCACGACAGAACCAAGTTGTATTCATTTATATGTATTTGTAAGCGGCTTCGTTGTATATTTGGCTGTTATTTTTTATTATTTATCACAAATGTCCACTTTCTTTAAATTACACTCGTGAAAACAGGTAGGCCACAACGGCGCATAGGTTGGAATGCGCGTTTTTTACATCGGCTCGCCCGTCAAAGTCCACCTGAGCGAAACCTCTCGCTTCTCTGCAAGGCATCTGAAGCCCCTGCAAAACGCCTGAAGAAAAGTGTAGTGTGCTGCCGATCCTTACGAAAACAGCTCGCCAACCTAACTTATGTCCTATGATAGAAGGAAAGGGAAAGAAAAGAATGATGACGAAGCCATGCCCACGAGAATCGCAAACTAAAAACAGGACTGGTGCCGGAGAAATTAAAAAGGAGAGGACAACTGCGCGCCTATGCACTCCATAACGCCTCTTTGTAATCGATTCGATTCACTAACTGTGAATGAAAAGAATAAATTGAGTGAATAGATTTGTGCGACACCGACCACGAATTTTTCACCATGATCAGCCCAATGCAAAATGTGGCGAAAAAAGCACGTGGTAGGTGAACTATTCGTGATGTAGCATCTGGAATATATTTGTTCAGCGTCTAAATAATAGTTCCCAACGCAAATGGTCCGGGAAAAAGTGACGCTGCTTACGAAGCAACCGAATCAGTCAAAGCTTATAAGCATTCGACGTGTATGTCAGTCGCATGGTATTGGCTAGACCGTCCCTTCATTCCTTCTTTATTCATTTGAGTTGTTTTCCCACTAGCCTATTTTAGCACAACGCTATACTATGTATTCATCAAACATGGCACGGCGTTTCACCCTCATCGTGGTTCGGAATTATATATAGTCGTACCTCGCTAGTACGGACTTCGTTATGTATACGTGGAGAATTTTCGCAAGGACCTAACTTTCTCAGTGTGTTTACGTCTTCTTTGCATGAAAACAAACTTTGGGCAATGGAATAACAAAGCTAAGAACCTCACAGCGGCGTTCATAACGCTGTACTTATCCGCCGCATCAGCACCCGCCGCAGAGGTATGAAGGAGGATGACCTCTGTCGGCTCACGCAAGCTTTCCTCATTAGCAGGATAGTCTACTCCTACCCCTACTATCACCTCCGCCGGAAGGACGAGGAAGCTGTGAACAGCATTATACGTTCAGCGTACAAAGCGGCACTGGGGCTACCTCAGTACGACAGCACACAGCACCTCCTCCAACTCGGCATCTACAACACGCTCACAGAACTCATAGAGGCACACAAGACCGCCCAAATCCACCGCCTCTCCCGCACTAAACACGGGCGGCTCATACTTGACCGTCTCAACATCAACCCCATAGGCGACGTCCACCCCACGACGCCCATTCCGATAGGGGTCTATAGCCGCCTAGTTATAAAACCAATCCCCAAAAACATGCTACCTGGCCGCCATGATACGCGCCGTCAGCTGAAAGCCCAAGCACTAGATGCCACATACCTTGCCGACGAACACGCAATATACGTAGATGCTGCACGGCAAAGTGCAAACACATACGTGGCTTGTGCAACCACGCCACAATCTACTCTCGTCACCGCCGCCACAGTAGTAGCTCACTCTCCGACAGCGGCAGAAGAAACCGCCATCGCGCTGGCCATCGCTGACCCACGTACCCGCACAGTCCTCAGCGACTCCAAAAGAGCAATACAAAATTACTCGGCAGGTGTTATCTGCCACCCCGCTGCACGCATCCTTCGCGGCTGCACTCCCGACCATAAGACCAACCTGGTCTGGGCACCCGCCCACGCGGGAAACTCTGGAAACGAAGGGGTCGACCGACTAGCCCGAGGACTAACCAACCGGGCGGCCGGCCCCACGGACCCAGACGCTCTTGCCGAGGCTCCCCAGACCTTTGCCGAAATTACCAACCTCCACAGAGAGATGAGACGCCAATTCCCGCCTCCACACCCCGACTTGAATCGAGCGCAAGCCACCTTGCTCCGCAGGTTGCAGACACACTCCATCCTTAGCCATTCTAGGCTTTCACTCATCACAGACGGGGAATACGACCCCGTCTGCCAAAATTGTTACCAGGGAGAAATCGCCACCCAGGCGCACATCCTCTGGGGTTGCGCTCGAAATCCGCCCCCTAGAACATTACTGCCAGCTCCCTCCGAGGAAGGATGGAACCAACTCCTCAGAAGGCCAGACAAGAGCATCCAACTGGCACTCATTTCGTGGGCCCAGGAAGTCGCCCCCACCTGGGGGCCACACCAAGCCCACCTGCCCTAAATCCCGCCACTCTATGGCAATAAAGTTCAATAACACTTTTTGCTGGGCGAGTTGGTTCATTTTGCTTGAGTGGATGCTTGTAGCGCGACAAAAACAGACAAGGGACAGAAGACGAACGGGACAAGCGCTAACGGGACAAGAACGGGAGCGCTTGTCCCGTTCGTTGGTTGGTTGGTTTATGGGGTTCAACGTCCCAAAGCGACTAAGGCTATGAGAGACGCCGTAGTGGAGGGCTCCGGAAATTTCGACCACCTGGGGTTCTTTAACGTGCACTGACATCGCACAGTACACGGGCCTCGAATTTCTCCTCCAAAGAAATTCAACCGCCGCTGCCGGGATCGAACCCGCGTCTTTCGGGACAGCAGCCGAGCACCATAGCCACTGAGCCACCGCGGCGGCTGCTTGTCCCGTTCGTCTTCTGTCCCTTGTCTGTTTTTTGTCGCGCTACAAGCATCCACTCAAGCTATGGCAATAAAGTTGTTTCTCTCTCTCTCTCTCCTGCGTTTCAGTAAGCATTTCGACCAATGCAAAGCAGTAACCTCGTCTTTGTCGCAGCGCACGAGTAAATTTTTTTTTCTCTCGATCCCCTACTCTTAATTTTCCGGAGGCTGACGTGATTTGTGGCCGATGAATTTCCTCACCAGGGAGGGAGCTTGCTAGATAGAGGCAGAACGGTACTGGAGACCAAGAACTTAGGTTTACGTACAACCAATATAAAATATTCGAAAAAAAAAACAATAGCTGCCACGTGGTTGGACCAAATGAGCAATCCGTTCGCTGCTGTCTCCCGTGCGGCGGTTCTTCCAAAAGCAAAAGGGAGAGAATGAACGCCTACAGCTTCCTTGCCTTCGGCTAGGCAGGAAACTACGACCACGCCTTTGCCCTCTACTACATGCAGAACTCGGGAGAAGCGCTCAGTAATTTCTTCGAAAAGCGAGACAGCACTTGCCTCCAAGTCATAAGTATCTCAAGTAACACTTGTTGCTGGGCTAGTTGGTGCATTTTTCTTCGTACAAAAGCTAGCGCAAAACACGACACACACAAGAAAGGTAGACAGGACAACGCGCTTACAAAAAGTGACGTGCCTGGCGCGGCAAGCTGCCCATGATATGTGGGTGACGATGGTTGACACTTGTGACAGGAGCGCGTTGTCCTGTCTACCTTTCTTGTGTGTGTCGTGTTTTGCGCTAGCTTTTGTACGAAGAATCATAAGTATCAACAGAGCAGCATGGCTGTCTAAGCGTCTCTCGGGTTACTCGCACGGTCCACGGATCCGGAGCCCTCAAAGCACCCCGCTGCAGCCCGGCCGCGGCTCTGAAACCTTTAACGGCTCGTCAAGGAGACCTGAGCTGATCTGCTGATAACTTCACGCCTACTTGTGGGTTGCCCCTCCACTGTTCTGTTCTCCAGTCACCGCCCTAACAAGCGGAGGGCAGGCAAGAATGCACAAGGCGCGGGTATTCAAAGGCAGCAAGCTGTTACGTCGTCTCGTGGCCTGCTAAAGCGGCGTACAGCGCATTCCGTAGGTCGACGTGTCCACGCAGAAAATTTACAGCAATGGTGAACAAACCTCAGAATACAGGCTGATGGGCTCGTTACTTGTGTCAACTGAGAATGCCGATGGCACACTTTTGAAGTCAACAAGGCGGTACGAATGCGCGCGGCGATGATCTCGTGGCACTGAGCTCGTGGCTACGTAAACTCAGCACCTGTTTGTGCCCCGGCCACGGTCACATCTAGTATAGGGAGGTATACGGGGACACCGGAAACGAGCAGGGCGCGAACACTCGTCCAGGGAGTTGAACTCTGACGCCACCAACGCTAAAAACAACCTGCGGCATTCCTCGGAGGAAAAAGGAACGCAACCACTCGCCTAGACCAAGCTGCACAACTTCGTTTTTTTTTTTTTTGTTTATTTACAATATTGTAAGCTTATCTTGTGATGTTGCACTTCGACCCACTGATGCACATCGACGGTGTCAGTACACTAGCTACCACTCTTTCTGAACAGCCAGAACATCCTACATCTCAACCAAGCAAGCTGTTCATGAATATAGAAAATTCTTTGGAAGCTGTCTAGTGAAGGCGATGCGAAGCCAGTCGAAAGCCTTACAATGGCCAGCATGAAGTTCGGAAGAATGGAACTGAATGTCCCCAGTGCCGCCGGATGCCCACCGGCGATACAATGGGCACAAGATTCCCCTGGCCTGGTGCTCGGCTTCTTTAGGGTGAAATACTTGGGAAATGGGTCTTTGACCCCACCTTGTGCAACGAAAAAACCTTGTGCCGTGTCGCTCTTTGACCTCTTATGGCCTTGCGCCATAAGAATTCATCGTCATCATCAAGAATGGAACTGAATGCTTCTATGAAGAGCAAGAGTGGCGAGTACACATGCGAATTTAGTGCGCTTATGAAGAAAACAAAAAACACTTGGATTAAATCTAGCCATCGAATAGTGCTGCCATGGCTTGGATCTCCACAGAAAACGCTTCAGTATCTTTGGGACAATGGTGACCGAGAGAACGCCCTTCACGTAGCTCAGCTTTGTCTGCATTGAATAATAATGCTCTCCTCGGTATGCACAGAGGCAAACTCTCGTCACCAACTTCTTTTCGTAATAAATTGGCTTGTTTTTCCCGGATATTCGTTTCTATGAATAATCAACTTTATGGACACATTCACGGGGACATTATCATCACTATCAGCATCAGCCTGACTGCGCCCACTGCAGGGAAAAGGCCTCTCCCATGTCTCTCCAATTAACCCTGTACTTTGCCCGCTGCAGCCATCGTATGCCCGCCCACCTAACTTTATGCCGCCCCCTGCTACGTTTGTCTTCTCCTGGAATACACTCCGTTACCCTTAAGGACCAGCGGTTATCTTGCCTTCGCATTACATGCCCTCCCAAGCCCACTTCTTCCTCTTCATTGCAACTAGGATATCATTAACGTCCGTTTTTTCTCTCACCCACTCCGCCCGCTTCCAATCTCTTAACGTCACACCTATCATTTCTCTTTCCCTAGCTCGCTGCGTTGTCCTTAACTTAAGCTGAACTCTCTTTGTTAGCCTCCACGTTTCTGCCCCATAGGTGAGTACCGGTAAGATACGCCTGTTATATACATTTCTCTTGAGGGATAACGGCAAACTGCCATTCATGATCTGAGAGAACGTGCCATATGCGCTCCACCCCATTCTTATTCTTCTAGTTATTTCCCTCTCATGATCTGGATCAGCGGCCACTACCTGCCCTAAGTAGAGCCATTCTCTTACCACTTCCAGCACCTCGCTACCAATTGCGAACTGCTGTTCCCTTGCCAGACTGTTGAACATTACTTTGGTTTTCTGCATGTTAATTTTAAGACCTACCGTTCTGCTTTGCAGCTCATCTCTTGAGAGACTGAGCAAGGCAATGTCATCAGTGAATCGCAGATTACTCAGGTATTCTCCATTAACTCTTCTCCCCAACTGTTCTCATTCCAGTCCCCGGAATACCTCCTGTAAGCAGGCAGTGAAGAGCATTGGCGAGATCGTATCTCCCTGCCTGACACCTTTCCTTATTAGAATTTCATTGCTGACCTTATGGAGAACTATAGTAGGTGTGCAATCGTTATATATATCTTCCAGTATTTTCACACAACACTTTTCTACACCCTGATTCTCCAATGCCTGCATGATTACTGAGGTTTCTACTGAGTCGAATACTTTCTCCTAATCAGTGAAGGCTATATATAGGGTTGATTATATTCTGCGCATTTATCTATCACCTGACTGATTGCGTGAATATGGTCTATTGTCGAGTATCCTTTACGAAAGCCTGCCTGATCATTTGGTTGATTGAAGACTAAGGTTGTCCTGACCCTATTAGCGATTACCTTAGTAAATACCTTGCAGGCAACCGACAATAAGCAGATCGGTCTGTAATTCTTTAAGTCCCTGACGTCTCCTTTCTTATTAATTAAGATAATGTTAGCGTTTTTCCAAGCTCTAGGTACGCTCGAAGTCACAAGGCATTGCGTATACTGGGTGGCTAGTTTTTCGAGCACAATCTCTCCTCCATCCTTCAACAAATCTGCTGTTATCTGATCCTCACCAGCTGCTTTTCCTCTTGACATTGCTCCTAAGGCTTTCTACTTACTGATGGGATGTCCCATTGGTGTGCTCTACTGCCTCTCTCAGTAACATTCTGATTGCAATCGCTACTGTATAGATTTGTGAAGAACTGTTTGGCTACTTTAACTATCTTATCCATATTGCTAATGACATTGCCCTCTTTGTCTCTTATCGCATAAATCTGGTTTTTACCTATGCCTAGAATTTCTCTTCACTGCTTTTAGGCTACCTCCGCTCTTCAGAGCATGCTCGATTTTCTCCATGTTAAACTTCCTGATGTCGGCTACCTTGCGCTTATTTATTAATTCGACAGCTCTATTAGTTCTATTCTATCTATGGAGTTAGACGTCCTCACGCTTTGCCGTTTCTTAATCAGATCTTTAGTCTCATGAGATAGCTTCCCGGAATTACGAGCCAGAACAAGGGAGAGGCCCCTCATCCATCGCTCACGGTGCCGGAGGCTGGCCTTCTTCGGCACATCCAAATGAATGCAGCTATCACCCCGTCTCGCCTCTTTCTCTATCGCTATCGATCAGACCCTTCCTGTCCCAACTGCCCCTGTATCTATGTGGACCTGGCTCATTGCCCTTCTATTGCCCGGCTGCTCAGCAGTCGGGTTCCTACCCCCCACCTTCTTTATCCATCACCACCTGGCTCGACTGGATTGGCGCTGAAGGGGAGGCAGAACAGAGACTCCTGGTCGCCCAGGCGGTCGACATGCTCGGCCTGTAAATTTTGGCCGAATAAAGGTCTTGTACTACTACTACTACTACTACTAGGTTATGCGGGTGGAGATAAGAGTTCATTATATTTATATTTACTATTTATATGTATGGAACGAGAATACACGGAAATATTGTTCACGACTCGAAGGGAAGCACTCCGATTATACCTGAAAACCTGCGATTCTCTTGCTTTTTCGTTCTTTTTTTTTTGTTAAATGAACGGCTGTATGTGTTAAAAGCTGCCGTAATTACGTCCCCCTGCTAATGTAGTCTGTGTAAATAATGCTATTTGTGAGGTTCTTGTTTAGTATTCTTTCAGTGACTGCACAGATGGCGTAACATTCGGCAGTGAAGATGGAAGCACATTGCGGAAGCCTTACTATTTCATTCGAATTCCCTTGTGTCACTGTGCTTCCAACGTAAACATCTGTTTCTGAACCATCTGTACAAAAAGCTCTGAAAGTACTGTACTTTTCCCCGAGCGCAAGAAGTTCTTCTATTACATGTTGCTTTGTGGTTTGTTTTTTTACGGAACTCTGCAAGAGTGAAATCACAGATTGCACGAAAATTGTACCAAGGGCCGCAGTGGATCTCGTCTTCGATCAATGCCAGGTAATGTGTCTTCTACGAAGATGTTTTGGCACATCTCTTCAAAACGCAAAAGCATGTGGCCTGGTAGTTTGCGGTTTATTGTTAAAAAGTATTCTAGAAGGGCACATTGTAACTATTTGGTGACAGACGTGTTTAGGTTGTGAACGAATTTCTAGAATATATGAACACGTAAGCATGGTTCTTCTGTCTGTAAATGATGGTTGGTTAGTTCCTACATCAAGACTATTTATGGGCAACTACCTGTAGGCGCCAGTGGAAAGTTATGTAATGGATCCACTCGTTTATGATACGATGGTCTCGCTGACCATGCAATATACATCCATAAACCAGGACAGAGCGTTCCACAGAGTGGTATATTGCTAAAAGACATGTCCTATCTGCCCCCCCAGTGTTTTCGTGAAGGTACTTTGTGTATGCTCAAGGATCGGAAGGCTTTCTTATTCAGCGCGTTTATGAGAGGCTGGCAAGGGAGCTTTATGTCATACGTTATGCCTAGAAATTTATGTTGATCTTTTACGGGTAGCTCAGTTTCGTTCAGGTGTAGGGTGGAATCTGCCTTTAAGCCTCGTTTCAGAGAGAAAAAAAAATGGGCACTGTTTTCTCTAAAGAAAAGCGGAAACCATTTCTGTCTGTCCATGTTGTCAGTTTATTTCACTTGTTGGCACATTGGACGATGTGCAGCCCATCTGAAGAACGTCTACATAGAGTGAATACATAATGCACCTTGCAATTATTTTAATAACAGAGTTCTCCTTTACAACAAAAAGTGTTACGCTTAAAATACGCTTCTGTGGTAATCCATTTTACTTAATGAAATTCCTCGAAAGGGTTGAGCCTAGGCGTACATGGAATGAACGGTTAGATAAGAAGTCTTTTAGGCAGGTCAACATTCTGCCTCGGATGCCAAGCTCGGCAAGGTCTTGAATAATTCCGAACCTCTAGGTTGTGTCGTATGCCTTCTCTAAATCAAAAGAGACTGCAGTGTTGTTTGTGTACAAGAGCTTCCCGGACAGCATTTCAAGACGAACTAGGTGATCTGGAGTGGAGCATCCCTTTTTAAAACCACACTGACGGATGTCAAGAAGTTCGAAGGATAGAAGGACAAAAGTTTATCTCATATTCAGGACACTTTCAAAGTATTTTGAGAGGCAACCGGTAAGGGCTATGGGTCTATAATTGTTAGGAGAGGTTGGTGGCTTTCCTGGTTTAAGAAACTGCACAATAATAGTTTTTCTCCAGGCTTCGGGTACTTTCCCCAATGCCCAAAATTTGTTACAAAAAAGTCTTCAAAGTGTATCTACGACATATCTGGAGAGATAGGCTAGCATTTGATAATGTACCGTCTTTGTCAAAAGTAACCAGGCTGCATGGTTTGCTTCTAGCTTGTATAGTGGAGCCCATGGGGCTTTCCTAAAGATCAAAAGATGTTGGAAGGTAAGAAGACACCCAGTCCTTACCTTTAACGACCATTACAGCTTCAGGGAAGCCGTAAGGGCTCCACTGCACGAGCTAGAAGCAAACCATCCAGCCTGGTTACTTTTGACAAAGACGGTACTTCATATGGGTCGGGTGCAGGCTTTTTATCAGTGGAAATTAGTTCATGGATTTCTTGAAGCGTGATTGAACAATTGCAAGGTTCATTTGTGCTGCCACTTGTTGTCAGTGTGTTTTTCAGCTGTGTTTTTGTATTTTAGGACTGTTTCTGTGTACTGTGACGAACTGGAAACTGCAGAAAAGTATTCACCCGAAATGCTTTCCTGTTCTATATCTGTCTGTACAGCAGGGGCTGTCAGAAGGCGAACTGTGAATGGGGAATAGCTGCCATTTATCTTTAGAGCTTTCTCCCATATGTGTTTTAATGTTGTTGAGCTGTTTATGACGACACATAATTTTGCCGATAAGTTTTTGCGGCACTGTGACGGATACATCGGTCTTTCGCTCTCGCCTTCTTAACAGACCCGTGCACTGTGCGATGTCAGTGCACGTTAAAGAACCCCAGGTGGTCCCAATTTCCGGAGCCCTCCACTACGGCGTCTCTCATAGCCTCAGTCGCTTTGGGACGTTAAACCCCATAAAAAAAACCAAACCAAAGTTTGTTCAATTATCCTGCGTTGCATACCTACGGGAAAATCCCCAAGCATTCTTTTCTATCTTTTTAGCTTCCCTACGTTCTTGTATGCAATACTTTTTTACTCTGTTTTACTACTCCAGAGGACTGAGGGATGACTAGGCGCGCAGCGGTAATAGTACCCGTCGTGAAAAGTTCGTTAAGGTTGTCTAAAACTGAGGTTGTCGGTAACTATTTTTTTCTAGGCTGGCCTTTTCTCGGAACAGTGCCCTGTAGACGAGATGCAGCTTCCAACGTCATGATTTTTATGGAGTGACTTCTAGTGAAGATGTTGATTAGTATAGGCAGATGATCACTTCCATGTGGGTTATCTAGGTCATCAAATTTTGTATCTAAAAATAGATGGCGAACTAAAAGATAAATCTATACAGCTCATTTGTCCTGAGCTAGGAGAACAACACGTTGGTTTTCCAGTGTTTAATAGATAGAGGTCATTACACAGTATAACATCCTCAATGAATTGTCCTCTAGTGTCAGTTTTGTCAGTACCCTGAAAGCTGGAGTGCGCGTTAAAATCTCCAGATATTAGATATGGCTCTGGGTGCTGCTCTAAAAGGTCTTTTAATTCATGATTGCTTAGATTAACATGTCGCTCCAGGTACACGCAGCATACCGTAAATGTTTTAAATGTTTGTAGAATGGCTGCCACAGTTTCTAATCTAGTTTTAAGCTTGTGTTCGCGAAATGCAACTCCATTTTTAACGATGATGGGAACGCCATCCGAACGTCTGCTAACCAGCTCTCGGTTGCGGCGGAAGATATTATAGTTTTTTTAGAATGTTTTCGTGCTTAGAGCCTAAGTTTGTACCTCGATCGCATGGCATTTGGAGAACGTTGGGACAGAGTAAAAGAAATAGAAAACCGACAAGCTAGAACACACCAGGTTCTGGCACGCATCGTAGTTTCTTTGTATAGTGGACACCGTAGCGTAAAAGCCCATCGGCATTTCACTTTTCAAACGAAGCGCAGCCGTTTTAACGAAACGCTGGGCCGCGGTTTCGTTTTCTGTACGGAACCAACACGGAGGACTTGGTTCTCGGAGCGGCGAGAGTTGGCGCTGCGTATTTCGCATATCGCTATTAGGCATGCACATGAGTACGTCGGATGGCTGCCCTCACGATTTACGCACAGATGTGGTTCAAGTGTACAGTTATCAGAATCATGTTCGTGTGAAGCATGCTTCGCGCAAGTCAGTTGGCTTCGGCAGCTCTGAGAGCTGTCGCCATACCGTTGGCACTGAAAGCAACGTCGTGGGTTTGGTATGTACTGCCCGAAGTGAAGTTTCATACAGCCGATTTCTACGGATTCTGGGAGTATATGCTTGATGCGAAAGTCAGGATGATGTGTTTCGTGGCTATTTCTTGGTCGCCTCTCCTCATTTTTATTCTCTACACGTTAGTCACGTTTTGTTCCTCTAGTCCTTCAAGAAGTACTTCTGTTACATGCCTAAGGCCGTCGTCTGCGTTAACTCCTCGCACTGTGTTCAAGGATCGGGGTGGGTTGAGTGTCACAGGTGTGTCTCCAAAAGAGGTGACTTCTGCTTACTTTTCGTGCTGGTGGTTGTACAGGATTACTAGTAGGAGGTCACCGTTTTCTGGTTTTTTTATCTTATAGCCCTGGCCTATGCTATCTGTGAAAGTTCTGGTGACAAGAAATGGTGTAATGCATCTAGCCGTTCTTCTCTGCGTGTTCAGAGTGCACTTCGTGGAACCGTTCTAAGCTGTTTTGGTTATTTGGGAAGAATTTTGCTGTCTCGGTGCGCCCTCTTTTGCAGCGGAGATCGGCGTTAAAAAATGAGAAGCCATAAAAAAGTTTTGGTGTTCAACAAAGGCGCCAGCCGCCCACCGCGGAGCCCAACATGGGGACTGGACAGGAGCCCTTAAAAAGCCCTACGCACGCCGCACTGCGCACCACCACTGTAACCTAATATGGCGCGAAACAGGGTCGTCCGCCACACAATGTTAGCCCTCGCCGCCGGGAAAAAAGGAAAAACCAAGAAGAGAGTAGGAGATAGGACAGTTCTAAGAAAGAAGATCAGAACGGCAAGCGACAGCAGATCGCAAACGGCCAACTACAAATCGCCCCGGGGAGATCGCACGACAGTGACCCTTCCGGTTTACGGCAACGTCTTAAGCGTGGGAAACGCTCGGGAGGTCATAATTGAATGTGTTCTAGGAAGGCGCCGGATAGGCCCGTGTAGAACTCAACTCCGGGGTCAGTTTAGTTTGTTTTCTTTTTAATTTTAAGAGAGAGTGTAGTGTGCCCTATCAAAGTTGTAGGGCGGGACGCGCGCTTCGGAGAGCCAATCGCTTTTGTGGAGATCGCTCTGTGCATCGTATTTTGGAACTGATTTGATTACTTTTTTTAATGTGTTTTGAGGAAGAGTTGATAATACGATCAACATGGAAAGGGGCAGCACGCAACAAGGAATCAATCGTGTTGAGGCCGGCTGCTACTGGATGCTTCCTGTATTTGAGACGGACTTCGAGGTTTTAAGCCGAGCCCTGAAGAAAACAAAATTAGTTTGAGAATTGGTTCTAAGGAAAGGAAATGATGCAGTAACTGCATCACACATCTCGGTGGACAACCCGAAAAGCGCCGCAAAGGAAGGAATAAAGGTAGGAGTGGAACGGAGGTAGCCTAAAAGCAGTGAAGAAAAAACTACTCATAGGTAGATACTAGATGTATGCGCTAAGAGACAAAGAGGAAAATGTCATTAGCAATATATATCTTTTAACCACTCAAAATGCCCTTCTGAAACTTGCATTTGTGACTATTTTAGATCTGACGAAGATGTATCTCGGAGTGCTTTTATAGCTGCATGCATGAATTTTAAACATATGTATGTACGTAAGCTGCATTTGTTCAATGCTCTGTAACAATTTCTTGTACAATTTGCTTTTGCCTCCCTGCTTGGACCAAAAAGGTCTCCAGTATCATGTAAATAAAATAAATAAAAATATGGATAAGATAGTTAAAGTAGCCAGAAACAATACTAGCCACGAACATAACCTTCGCAAATGTGGCGCTACATCCAAGCCTTCTTAATAAGACACAATCAACGGCCCAGATCCAACTCGGCACTATACCGTCACCTCCGTTCTCCCTCCCCAACCGGGGCACTCCACAAGGAGCTCTTCTCTCCCCCCTCTTATTTAATGTAACTCTAGCCCCGCTGGCCAAACAACTGACCAACATACCTGACCTCCACTCGGCAATATACGCCGACATCAACGACTGAAGGCTCCACAGGAGAGGCGCAAGACTCCTTACAATTGGCAGTTGATATCATCACCTCGAACCTGACCAATATGGGCCTTATGTGCTCCCCGCTCAAATCGGAACTGCTGATGATCAGACCACTTCCCCGGGATCCACGCATGCACCTCCGAATGTACGACGACCACATACATGGGCGTCCGGAGGGGGGGGGGGGGCAAGGGGGGGCGGCTGCACCCCCCTGGAAAATCACTCACTCGAACCGTGAGTGATGGCCGCACGTCAGGGGCGGCGGTGCGCTCAGCCAAAAGAGTAAAAGCGGCCCTGCTTCCACGCTTTGGGTCACATCTGCAAAGTGCCGCGTCCGGGGACGCGTCGTTGCAGACATACAGCGGCACCGGCGAGCATGTGTTTCGAGCCGTCTTGAGATGTGTGCCTGTTTCTTTGATCTCTAGAGAGATAGCGACACGGAGGCAGACAGTGCACACCCCGGCCACCGATGAATTCTTCAGGAGGGAGGGACAAATCAGCCGTGTCCATCCCCGCTTTGTCGGACTGCTCAGGGGCAAGCGGGCGATGAGTTGGCGCCGCCGCCGCTCGCTGTCTCCTCCGATCCACGGGAGAGCGCAGTTCGGTACAAGCGCCGCTTTCAGAATTTTCGGCAAAGGGGATTAGCAGCTTTTGTTCACGGCGACGCAGTCTCCAGAGGCACCCCCACACCAGCGTTCCTTGCGTCTTCTCCGGAAACCAGCGCCTTTGGTCAAGGCAGCCCGATGGCGCCTACCTGGCTCGCCTGTCACCTCTGGCTGGGCCTCAAATCCCAACAGCGCCCATGTACTGTGCGATGTCAGTGCATGGTAAAGAGACCGTCCGTCCCTCATAGCATGAGTCGTTTTGGGGCTCTGAACCTCATAAAAACACACAAAACAAATTTTCCGACCGGAGTGGCGAGTGTCCCTTCCCCTCGGAAGTCGCGCGGCGTTCCTTGCGTGTGCTGTAATGATCGGAGGCCCAGCCAGCGGAGAACGGCGAGACAGTCAGGCGTCATCAGGTATGCGGCCAAAAGCGCTGCTGTTTCTCGGAGAAGACGCAAGGAAAAGCTGGCCTGGAGGCGGCTTCTGGCTCGGCGTTTGCGGGGACAAAGGCTCTAATCCCCTTCGCCGGCGATGCTGAATGCGGCTCTGGTGCCGGACTGCGTTCCTGGGGACTGGCAGCGGAAACAGGCGAGCCAGACCGGCGTCATCAGGCTACTGCGACGGAAAGCGCTGCTGTCCGGGGGAGACAAAAGAGACACTGCTTGGGGCAGCTACTGGCGACGGCGTCGGCGTACACAAAGACGTCTAATCCCTTCGCCGGGAAGGCTGAGCGCGGTGCTTCTCCCGGACTGCCCGTGGACTGACCGACGAGACCCAGTGGCGACGACGGCGGGGCGGCGGCGCCGCTAACTCATTACCCGCGTGCGCCCTGGGCAGCAGACAAAGCCGAGGGGCGACACGGCTGATTTGTCCCTTCCACCGAACTGAAGAGGTCACCGCTGTGAGCGGTCAGCGCTCGCGTCCCCATCGATCAGGATCGTCACTCAGCAGCAAACGACCTTTGGGCCTGGGAAAACAGTTCGCGACTCAGAGACGCCAAGTTCCTCCTTGCCCGTGTATGTGTGTGTCTGTGCGGTGTGCGCCGTCACGTGGGGAGGGCGGAGCCAAAGAAGACGCTAGCAGCCCATTGGACGCTCAACCCGAGATCAGATTCCCTACCTGGGTACCTGGGGAATCTGAACTGCATTTAAGCAGCAATCTGTGGGGTGCCAGATCATCCTCCCTCATTTTCTGACTTTGGTCTCCGTGCTACTGTACAAAATGTAAAATAAACCTTCCAGCTTTGCTATTCCTCCCGAAGGCTTCCCTCCGTAGTCTGGCTGCTTCGTCCTAATGCGGTGAAGACCCTGGTCCCGATCTCCGAGCACAACAGTGCGCGCCTCTTTGTTTGTGCTTCGGTGTTTTTAGTGGCCGGTTGTCAACGAAGCTGAGGACAACCAAGACAGCGGACGAGAAAACGACGAGCGGCGAGTAGTGTGTGTGCAAGTACTCGACTGTGCGGTTGCGCGAGCAAGATGGAGCGAGGTGTATGAAGCTGCGAGCGTGCATTTATCTTGTAAATAAGTTTTCGCTGCATACATAGTCATTTTTTGTTTTCAACGTACGCATTCAACCGTTTTTCCAATCAATGTGTATATATTTTTAACACTACCAACCCCGAGGAACTCCATAGCCAGCTTTGTCTCGCGCGGTCCCGAATGATGGATATTCGACGCTTCTTCAAGCGTCAGCGGTTGTCTGACGAAGCATTATCCAAATGCGCCCCTGCAGATTCTGGTGTGACATGTGACAACGGTGTAGCATTTGAACAGAGTGATGCAAGCTTTTATCACCGGACAGTAGCTGATGTCGTCGACTCCATGGAAGGGACTCTGTCAACAGTGAGTTCAGGTGATGCAGCAGGCCGAGATGATTCCATTTCTACTTTCTTGGGATTCAAGTCCGGATTTGACCAGAGCGATGCAACCTTTCATCACCGGACAGTAGCCGGCGTCGTCGTCTCCATGGAAGGAACTCCACCAGCGAGCTCCGGTCACGCAGTAAGCCGAAACGATTCCCTTTCTCCTTGCTTGGGATCGAAGTCCGGAGACAACATCAAGAAAACAAATAACTTGCCTCAAGAATATGACTTAGGAGAGTTTCTAGGCAAAGCTAAACTCACTGGCATACCGGACTTTTTGAAGTTACGTCTTCTTACTAAGCCATGGTCGCCAAATGTCACATATGATTTTAAGAAGGATGTAACACCTGGAAAGAGGCCTTTTCGACATCAGTGGCTGGGAGATTACGCCCCCTGGCTTGCGTACTCAGCGACAGCGAAAGACGCCTTTTGTCGTTTTTGCGTCATTTTTCCTCCGCGTGTTCACCGGGGTACTCAAGGTAGTTTTATCGTGCGCGCTTTCAGTAACTACAGAAAAATGCACGAGGCGTGCAGGGATCACGTAAAATCCCAATGGCACCAGGAGGCAATGACGGCCTCACAGAACTTTATGGATGTGATGAAAGGCAAGCAGCTACCCGTTGTACAGCAGCTGAACAGAGCACTGCACGCGCAAGTTGAAAGGAACCGTGAGAAACTATTTCCAATAGTTTCCACCATTGTCTTTTGCGCGACGCATGACTTGCCGATTCGCGGCAAGCAGTCTGATAGTGGAGTCTTCAATGATCTGCTTGACTTTCGTGTAGAAGCTGGAGATACTCTACTTCAGGAGCACTTCACTTCTTCTGCTGGCAATGCCAAGTACACTTCTGTCCGCGTCCAGAACGAGATCATCACAATCTGTGGCGACATCCTGAGAGAGCAGATAGTTACCGAAACTAACAAAGCGTTTGCTTTTTCCGTTCTTGCTGACAAAACTGCAGATATTTCAGGAAAAGAGCAGATGTCTATAGGCGTTCGCTTTATTGACAAGGCGGAAGTCGAAGTGTGCGTTCGAGAGCAGTTTTTGGGATTTGTAGAGCTGGAGCAATTAAACTCCGCTTGCATCGCCGCGGCAATCTTGAAGCTTTTGACGAATGTCGGACTGATTCTTTCGAACCTCGTTGGACAGGGGTACGATGGATGCTCTACAATGGCTGGAAAAGAAGCTGGAGGGAACAAAATTATACAAAAACAGTTCCCGAAGGCACTATTTTTCCACTGTGCAAGTCACAAACTAAATCTCGTCATCAACGATTTGAACGACGTCTCTGAAATTCGAAACACAATTGGGATAATCAAACAAACCATAAACTTCTTCCGCGAGAGCGTGCTCCGGAGAAAATTGGTGCCCAACATTCCGATGCTGTGTGAGACAAGATGGTCTGCAAAGTACAAGTCTATTAGGATCTTCTCTCAGCATTACGTGGCCATAGTCGAAGCACTCGAGCAGCTCGCGTCCACGGAATCATGCTCGAACGCTGCAACTAGACAACGAGCTCACATCCTCTACTGCGCAACAACAAGCTCATCTTTCATCGTCTGCTTGCATATTGTAGCGAAGTACAGCGCTCGGCTCGAACCAGCTACGAACATTCTGCAAGGTGTATCCATGGACTTCCATTCTGTGCATGGCCACATCACTGAGCTACAACGTATTTTTCGCGGCCACCGGACAAACGCTGTAGAGGAGTTCTCTAACATCATGAATGCAGCAAGGGAGGCAGCCAATCACTTAAATGTGGTGATATCTGTACCAAGACAAGTCTCTCGTCAGGCCCACCGAGACAACTACGGGATTCAGTCGCCAGAGGAATACTACCGTGTGGCAATATATGTGCCGTACTTGGACTCCCTCACTGCTTCTTTAGCTCGGCGCTTTTCTGAAAGCAATGAGAGGAGCTTCAAACTTCTCCAGCTGCATCCATCAAAAATGAAGCACTTGAGCCGTGTTGAGTTCGCTGTTCTCGCCGAAGAACTCCAGTGCTTTTACGGCATCGACAACTTCAAGGAAGAGGCCATCTCTTGGTACGAGATGTGGTGCAACAAAACTGGGGACCCATCAGAAATAACTTACTGCGAGCTTCTACATCAGGCCAAGACATTCTTCCCTGGTGTTGCAAAAGCCATTGAGGTGGCTCTGGCTTTGCCAGTTACTACCTGTACGGTCGAACGCTCCTTCAGTACAATGAGGAGAGTGAAAACGTGGCTACGCTCAACGATGACAAACGACAGACTGGACGGCCTTTGTATGATGAGTGTGCACCGAGAGCGTGTAATGAAGCACAGAAATGAATTTATCACCAGTGTCATCACGCAATTCGCCCAGAAAAATCCGAGGCGTCTACAGTTTCTGTTCAAGGAAGACTGACTGAGTGACTGTCGTTGCGTGTTTGTGAACATATTGTGCTGTGTGCTGGTCATCAATCCGGGTGTGTCGAGAACCCGTATGCAGCAAGACTGAGCACTCTTCTCCACGAAGTGATAGTATCTTTTTGCATTTTTATTAATTTTAATTGTTTCTTCGTTGATAAACTCCAATGTATCTCTCCTAGCCTCGCTTTAATTTGCTGTTTGTAATTTTTCTTTCATGCGTGTATTTTACTTATTTATTTTATTTGTATATAAATAAATAAATTTACTCCGCAAATAGTGCCTTTTTGCTACGAACATACCCCCCCCCCCTCCGGCGCCAACAACCAATGGGGCCCCCCCCCTGCAAAAAATTCTGCGGACGCCCTTGACCACATACCGCTGGTCCCCTGGAGTTGGTCAATAGACTCCTCGGACTCCAACGTCCTTGACTCCATAGGTCCTTGGACTGCACATACAGGACACTTTGGATGCAACCTTCCCTGTACAACTCCTAGAGAAGCGAACCAAACAAATCGAGGGTCTTGTCCACAGTGTAGCCACATGCAACCATGGACTGTCGGAGAGGGAAACCTTTAATATGACAGACGCCCTCATCACCAGACACGACTTTTCACGTTCCTTACCGCTTTCTCACAAGACAAAGCTGATGCTTTTATTAGAAAAGCAATAATCTCAACGCTCCGCCTACCACAGTCGCTTAGCACAAATCACTACTCTCAACGGGCACCTACAAAACTATCTCGGAACTCCACGAAGCCAAACGAGACAACCAGATACTTCAACTAACCCGCACAGAAACCGGCCAACATCTCTTACGGCATCTTCGCCAGGCTCCAATCCAAGGGCGTCCGCAGAATTTTTTGCAGGGGGGGGGCCCCATTTGTTGTTGGCGCCGGAGTGGGGGGGGGGGGGGGGAGGTATGTTCGTAGCAAAAAGGCACTATTTGCGGATTAAATTTATTTATTTATTTATATATAACTAAAAATAAGTGAAATACACACATGAAAAAAATTACAAACAGCAAATTAAAGCACGTACGTAGAAAACCAGCGAAAAGGACGCATTCACAAGGAGAAGTACACAGGACAACGCAGGAAACACAACTGAAAATTCTTTCCTGGTGGATCACCAACATTAAAGCGTGGCTAGGAGAGATACATTGGAGTTTATGAACGAAGAAACATTTAAAATCAGTACAAAATGCAAAAAGATATTATTACTTCGTGGAGAAGAGTGCTCAGTCTTGCTGCATACGGGTTCTCGACTCACCCGGATTGATGACCAGCACACAGCACAATATGTTCACAAACGCGCAACTACAGTCACTCAGTCAATCTTCCTTGAACAGCAACTGTAGGCGCCTCGGATTTTTCTGGGCGAATTGCGTGATTACACGGCTGATAAATTCATTTCTGTGCTTCATTACACGCTCTCGGTGCACACTCATCATACACATTGATTGGAAAAACGGTTGAACGCGTACGTTGAAAACAAAAGGTGACTATATATAGAACGAAAACTTATTTACAAGATAAAGGCGCGCTCGCAGCTCCATCTCCTCGCTCCATCTTGCTCGCGCACCCGCACAGTCGAGCAACCGCACACACACTGCTCGCCGCTCGTCGTTTTCTCGTCCGCTGTCTTGGTTGTTCTCAGCATCGTTGACAACCGGCCACTAAAAACACCTAGAGTTATACAGTATAACTCTAAAAACACCGAAGCACAAACACAGAGGCGCGCACACGTGCAAGGGCTTACTTTGGGGGTGAAAGGAACGCCGCGCGACTTCCGAGGGGAAGGGACACTCGCCACTCCGGTCGGAAAATTTGTGTTTTTATGGGGTTCAGAGCCCCAAAACGACTCAGGCTATTAGGGACGGAGTAGTACAGAGTTCCGGATAATGTCGACCACCTGGGTCTCTTTACCATGCACTGACATCGCACAGTACATGGGCGCTGTTGTGATTTGAGGCCCAGCCAGAGGTGACAGGCGAGCCAGGCAGGCGCCATCGGGCTGCTTTGACCAAAGGCGCTGGTTTTCGGAGAAGACGCAAGGAACGCTGGTGTGGGGGCGCCTCTGGAGACTGCGTCGCCGTGAACAAAAGCAGATAATCCCCTTTGCCGAAGATTCTGAAAGCGGCGCTTCTACCGAACTGCGCTCTCCCGTGGATCGGAGGAGACAGCGAGCGGCGGCGGCGCCAACTAATCGCCCGCTTGCCCCTGAGCAGTCCGACAAAGCGGGGATGGACACGGCTGATTTGTCCCTCCCTCCTGAAGAATTCATCGGTGGCCGGGGTGTGCACTGTCTGCCTCCGTGTCGCTATCTCTCTAGAGATCAAAGAAACAGGCACACATCTCAAGACTGCTCGAAACACATGCTCGCCGGTGCCGCTGTATTTCTGCAACAGGTCGCCCTTCAGCAGAGCTAACGATGGCGTGGTTTGAAAACGGCGGAACGACGCGCGCCCGTACGCGGCGTTTCGCAGATGTGACCGAAAGCGTGGAAGAGGGGCTGCTTTTACCCTTTTGGCTGAGCGCACCACCGCCCCTGGCATGCGGCCATCACTCACGGTTCGAGTGAGTGATTCTCCAGGGGGGTGCAGCCGCCCCCCCTTGCCCCCCCCCCCTCCGGACGCCCATGCTCCAATCTACCTGCTCACCTGCCCCCAACTATCAAATCATTGCACCTGACATCCAGGGTCCAATGCGCATCAAACCTCTACCCAGAAATATGAGCCCCGAGCTACACGGGGCCAGACGCCAGGCACGAGCCTAGTATTACAACAAGCACTACAGAGGCAGACCCGACATGTATGTAAACGCGGCACAACGCACCCTACCGGGCTATTATGCCGCTGTCCCCGCCTACTACCGAGGATGGCACCATCGGGGCCGCAGCCACCTTCCCCACGGAGGCTGAAGGCGCGGCCATGGGCTTGGTGCTTATACACTATGCACAAGATCCCAACATCACGGATATCTCCACCGTCTCCAAAGCTGTGTACCGTCACTCAGCAAAGCGTTATCACGTCAATCGCCCGACGCATTCTCGCATCAGGACATACGCTTACCCAAGAGATAACCCTCACGTGGGTTCCTGGGTAAGTATCGATCCCCGGTAACCAGCGTGTTCATACGCTGACTCGAGAACTATCCTTCAGGCCCCAAGAAGATGGGACACCCAAACCCACGCAGGAATCGTCTCGGGCTCTTCTCACATACCATCAAAAAACCACTTATTACAAAAACAGGCGCTTACCCTCCCACCACCTCACCGTACACGAAATTCAAAATACAGTGCAGTCTGGCGGCAACTGCAGACATTCATCGCACCTCCTTCATCGCCACCACCCCACCTTGACCTTCCTACTCTGCTCAACATGTGGGGCGGCCAAGGCACCCTCATACACAACCTGTGGGACGTTTTATGGGGGTTTAACGTCCCAAAGCGCCTCAGGCTATGAGGGACGCCGTAGTGGAGGGCTCCGGAAATTTCGACCACCTGGGGTTCTTTAACGCGCACTGACATCGCACAGTACACGGTGTGGGAATGCCCCAACCGATGGCAGGTCCCCTATACCCAACCGGTCCGCCTCCTCATGGAATGGCATTCTGCTAGTTGCTCAACCAGCTAGCCAATCATGGCAAGTGTACAGAGTTCTCATTGAAGCACAGACGCCTGGACTCTTGGTCAAGAACAAAGGATCCTTTTTGTTAAAATAAAGCTGTCCCTCCCACATCCCCACACGTGTCAAAGGCGATATGCTGGCCACGCCCAGGTAGCACGGAAAATTAGAACAATCTTATGAAAAATTTATGCAAGTTCAGTAACATTGTTACATTGAAACGTTGCATTAACTGTTAGAAATTAATATTTAAGTTTATATGTTACACATAAAAATTAGTTTAACACTGAACATAAATATTATTCCAATCCTGGCTTTCAACTCTTGTTATAATGTTAAAAATTAACAAATGATGGTAAACGCTGCAGCATAAACATATATTTAACGTTCCAAGTCAGCAATGTCTCCTTATTGTTTATTAAACATTATTATATTTGAATCATAACTATAAAACACTGCAGATATATTTCTAGCACCGAGTCCCAGAACACTCTCCACTAATTTTACAGTAAACATGTTTTTCAACTAGCAGTGCTTCGCGCAACTAAATCTCTTAGATTGTGCCCGCCATAGGTAACATGCTCAAGCAGATTATTTTGTTAAACTGCTTATTATCCTTTCGCTACTACCACTCATGGGACACCTCTCAGTAATGGGCGTGTAAGCTTGACTCCACTGCACGCTTTCGGAGGTAAGTACATTCTAGTCGCATGTTGTGCTCTACTGTGGAGACGAAGTGTCGCCTTCGTTGCTGGTCCTTGCAAAGCGTTGATTAAATTGTCACAATGGTGGGCCTGCATACTAGTGCAGGGTTGCTTCATTATTTTCGACAATATTACATTTACGTTGTTATAATGTTTAATTAATGTTAGAAAAAGTTTACTAGGATGTTCATCTGTAACGTAAAGAAATTATTAAAAAAGGTCATTAAGAAAACTTAATTAACGTTTGACCAAAAGAAAAATGTCACATTGGTCTAATGCTTCGGTGCTACCTGGCAGGCAGAGGGAACTGAGGGTGATTTTTAGGACGCCATAGGTAATGACGATCAAGTGCCTCGGTACTGATCCGTCTACTGCCGAAGCACTAAAAAAAACTGACTTTGCGGTAAAGAGAAAACGTCACGGTCATTCACCAGAACTGACAAGCCCCTGCACGCCAGAAAACGTAGTAAAGTTTGCAACGTGGCTCAGCATAGAGTTACGTAACGGTTACAAAATGCAGGCAGGTCTGTAAATGTGACTTCCAAAGCAAACCATTTCTTGGGTGAATTAACTTTTGCCTGGGATCATCGAAAGAAAGTCGACATAGCAGCGACAGTGACTCGTGTACCATACAGTCGTGGGGATCCCACGCTGTTCAAGCGAAACTCTGAACACTGTTGCCACAGACGCCATGAACGGACACCATGGCGCTCACTATGTCTTGAAATACTCAAGTTATAGGCGGAGCTCCAATCACAAAGCAGCGGTCGCCCGGCGGTGTCGGAAAGTTATACACGCAGCTGGTACTAGAAAGTGCATGGTCTTCTGCAGTGTCCATCACGACACATTCAAGCGGTGTCTATCTAACAAAAGGTAAAAACAGGGCTAATTTAACACACAGCACACAGAAAGGCGGACAGGACGGGCGCTGTCGTTCGGAGCCCGTCCCGTCCCGTCAGTCTTTCTGTGTGGTGTGTGTTAAAGGTGCACCGAAGAGTAATCGAAGCTAGTCTTTTTAGCGCGGGAACTCGATCTACACGTTCCGAGCATTCATGGAGACTTCGAATTATTGTCCTGTGCGACCTATTTCCGTAATTTAAATCGGATTAAACGTCCCGGCTCCCACCTTTTTTTGAACTCGCCGCAGACGGCAGGAGGAGTCAACTAACGCGTGAAGTGCCGTTCAGGCGGTCGTGTGGCGGCTTCGCTTTCGCTTGTATTTTGTTTTTTAGGTTGCCGTGAATAAATTACTCCAGCCAGAGGCTACATAGCCGCAAATTAGGCCCACAGAAATAAAAATACGCGCGGACTCTGCTTTCGCCGACCGGTACGTATCATTCCGCCGATGGCAGAGCGGCAAGCCGCCACGGAACTGGTTGAAATATCGGTTGACTCCTCCTACCGTCTGCGGCGAGTTCAAAAAAAGGCGGGAGACGGAAGTTTAATTCGATTTAAATTGAGGAAATCGGTCGCACAGGACTATAATTCGAAATTTCTAAGAATTCCTAGAACGTGTAGATCGAGTTCCCGCGGTAAAAAGACGAGTTCAGATTACTATTCAGTGTACGTTTAAATTACAGCTATATTTACTTTTTCCTAGACAACGCTCCACCAACTAACCTTGCGACCGCGTAGCGCATACCGCTGCATGGTCGACGTCGAATGCAGGCGCTGAACTGCATGCTGAGCACGATAATACGTAGTCTGGCGATTTGCAGGCGATCACTTCGGGCCTAATTCACCTAAAATAAAGTACTCTAACGCTGTGCAATGCCTCAAGAAGGCTGAGTACAGCACACATCAGCACAGCTAGTCATTAGGTTTCTCAACACTGTACCGCCATTTTTATTATTGGCTGGCGAGTAAACGAACCTTACACCAGTAAAAAGTTGTTGGTGCCTTTCGGCCTAAGCGACAGTGAACCTTCATGTTGCGCTGGACTATGCAACCGCTGTAGGAAAACAACCAAAAAAGTTTGTTTATATGTCATGTACTGGGGCTGTCTATAGCACTCTGGGAAGTCCCGGACAGGTGAGCAACAGTTCGCCTCACAGCCGACAGATTTGGACCTCCAAAGCGAGCCACGGTGCATGGCCCGGATTCGAACTAAGCAGGCTGTACTACATACCGAGTTTTTCACTTAAGAAGACCTGCGAGTTTTGAAAATGGGCTTTTTGAGCTACACGAGCGCTTTTTCAGCACAGCATTGTCCGCAGTGTAGCGCATCAGAATACAGTTAAGAACTACTAACTAGTAGGATGGTAACTGATATAAAATAGTGAACTTTTAATTATTACTGTTAGTCTCCTTATTTACTGATAGGCATGTGGCCCAGCGCAAATAATATGAATATCAGTTTTTAGAATTGAAACGCAGCTGCTCTCCGCGCTATGGCCAAACATATTTGGCTATTTGGACGAGTTACGAGCACTGCAGGGGTTGCTTCGCCTGCAAGCTTTTCGAGAGCGCGTGTATTTTGACGCGACGTAGGCAAAATTGTTGGCTCACAGCACCGAAAGTAAATGCTTTTGGTTTGGTTTATTGGTTTATTGGGGTTTAACGTCCCAAAGAAACTTAGGCTATGAGGGACGCCTTAGTGAAGGGCTCCGGAAATTTCGACCACCTGGGGTTCTTTAACGTGCACTGACATCGCACAGCACACGGACCTCTAGAATTTCGCCTTCATCGAAATTCGGCCTCCGCGGCCGGGATCGAACCCGCGTCTTTCGGGTCAGCAGCCGAGCGCCGTAACCACTGAGCCACCGTGGCGGGGCGAAAGTAAATGCGTTTTCGAAATTCTAAAAACTGGCATGGATATTACTCACGAAGGATTTCACGCATCTCGCTAAATAAAACTGAGCAACAACTGCAAAGTTTAGTTAACCAGCCTACAAGTTAGCATGTTTTAGCAGTACTCTGATGAGCTATACCGCTGACAATGCTATGCAGATAAAAAGCACTCTTCTAACTGAAAAAGCCCATATTAAAAAATTGCTGAACATCTTAGGTGAAACATATATGGTGTTTTTGGCAAAGCCCGTATACATACTTCTCTGCGAACAGTTTCTAACATTGCGAAATCATAAGTGAAAAAAAAATGGCAGTGGCTTAGCTCTGGTTAAGCCTGGATATACAAGCGAAAAGCTGCAGTTATGCTTTGCTTGACGTCATGGCTGTCGCAGTTCGCGCACAATGCACTGGGAGCACCACGATAACGGTGTAGGCAAGCGCGTTATATAGCCCTCCTTGCGCATACGTAGTAACTGTGGTAAACACGCGGCTGCAGCGAAAGGTCAAACGGTGTCGAGGAGGCGAGCGCGCAGTAGTAGCGGCGGTGAGGAGGCGGCGCACATGCGCAGTAGCGCGCGGCTGCGCCGAACGGTCAGGCGGCGGAGTCGGCGCGGCGGCGGCTGCGGCCACCTGCGCCGCGCGTGACGTCGCTCGGTTTCGCGCATGCGCAGCTGCGGCAAATCTTGGCTCCGACGGCTCACGCTAAGCGCGGCTGTAGTGCGGGTAGTGAAGCTTTTCGCTTCAAAACTGCGATATTTCGCCAGCCTTCTAATCACGTCTGGCGCGCATACGCGAGTCCTGGCGAAAGACGATTGCTAAGGCCGCGCGTCGGCGGTGATGAACCTGAATGGTGACTGTAAAGATAATCGCAACAAACCGCTACGTAGATAGGCGAACAAATCCCGATAGCATTGGAACTTGGCAGCGCATCGTGTCTGCGACAGCTTGGCATGAATCTGGTCCTACTTCTTGTTGTGGCCGATCAAAAGGTATCAAAAATAAAAGAACGCGACTAGTTAATGAAGATCTGTGCGATACGATCATGTATGTCGGAGCCGAATAGTTAGGAATTTCACGCCAAGGGCTTTTTTGCGACAACGTTGCGAAGGTTTTCTGCTTCTGCGTACACATTGTGGCTAATTACAGGGCCGCGTACTCTGTTGTGCGAACGCAGAGCGGCACATCAAGCTGAGGCAGGCAGCCGGCAGCACAATGCCCTCCACGCAGTTCAACAAAATGCCCACCCCCCTCCACACAGTGCCAACAAAATGCCCTCGACATAGTTCATAGTAGCGCAACTTGAGTGGGCTGAAGTCTCGGCGAAACTTCGGGCCCCCTCGTCAATATATGCGTGCCAGTGCAATCGATGCAAAAGACGGAGCATTCGGGCCGATGCTAGCCAATCTCGTGCCTTTCTATCACCTAAAAAATGAAGGCTTCTAAGGTGTTACGAAGTGGAACGGCTCTTTCATTCTTTAGAGAACAGCGCTTTACCGTTTCTCGTGCACCTTGACATCCTCTCATCCATTTCCCCCAGTGCAGGGTATCGATCCGGTGTCCTCTTCCAGCTAACCTCCCCACATTTCCTTTTCTCTCCTAAAGGAGAATGCTTAAACCCACTGGTACGAAAGTTCCATCCCTGCGGTACCGGGAAAAACAGTGCTTCTAATTCCTTAATCTGCAGTAATCGCTGAGCGACAACTTCGGTGCTTACTTCCCTCCCAGCTTTCTAGAAGAGACGCTCGTCTCAGGGCGTGCTTGACTTCTAGATCAGCGATCACCTCTCAGCTACACATCACTGCGTGCTGCCTATCGTTGCTTGCAGCTGTGCCCTAACTTCTAGACCAACAACAGACACGCGATCACCCCTCAGCTACACATGATCGCATGTTGCCTATCCCTGCTTACAGCTAGCTGTGCTTCTGCGACTGGCGCCAGAAATCACTCCGGATAAAAGTTGTTACGCTATCTTCGTAAGTGCGTTCAGCGCATTTTTTACGCTAACAGAAGCTCGAGTATTGCAAAACTCGCGAATCCAGCAGTGCGAGTAGCAGAACGGACCGATTGTAATCGCACTTACCGTTCTTGCTGCCGCGGATGAAGCTTTGGGAAGGCATCGTCCATGCAAGCCGAGTTCCCCCTTTGAAGGGGCGACGCCGAAAACACCGCACTTCGTTGACAGGCTGGCAGCCGTGGTACCTTTGCAGAAGTTCGTTGTTTCGTGATTGAAGAGGTTATCCGCCGTGTTTAGCGATGGACAGGCGAACAGGTGGGCAAAAACACGACGTTGTCAGGCGCCGCGGTAATAGCTGGGTTCTTCAATTCTGGTCCGACTCTAACTTGACAATAGTTTCAAGGCCCCAATTAATGCAGGGCTTCAGGAGACATCACAGTTCGACGAGCGAGGCAGGAAGGGTTTCATTAGTTCACTCAGTCAAGGTCAGTTTCCAACAACGTCACCAATAATTAAGATAATTACACCCGAGCACCACTGAAAGGGCGCGGCCATGCTGCCGCCGCATCGCTACTGTCCGGTAGACTTAGGCCTAATCTCGCGAATTCTCGCCTGCCGTGCCGAGAACAAGCGGGTGTGACCTTATCTTTTGCCTTACTTCGCACGTGTTCCATCTGAGGCTACAGCAAAAACCTTTGTTTCTTTTTTTTTTTAGGCGGCGATCGCATTGTTTCACCTAAGTTTTAGGCTCTCGCCCTACCGCGCTCGACTGACTTTTTTCAGGCTGCTTCATGCAAGTGCAACGTCACCTATTCACCCCGATAGGAGAGACGGCAACGGAATAAGGCAGGTTATCGATGAAACCTTGGAACGGGCGCCTTATCGGGCGCCTTGGAACGTTACCATTATATCACTAGAGCATAAACAGTGAAGGAAAGCACATTGCGAATATTGTGGATATTGCGAATGTTGCGAATGTTGCGAATGTTGCGAATGTTGCGAATATTGCACATTGCGGGGTCAGTGCCAGAGCACCCCTTCCCCCCCCCCCCCCCCCCGAAATTTTCTGAGTGCCGCATCTCCTCTCTCTCACACACCTTTCGGCCTTTTTATTTCGCCGATGCTATTTACACACCGCATCGATATATTAAAATGTAAAAGCAAAAATAAGAAGAGTGTCGGTTTATTCCTGAAAAGATCGATGTATGTACTACGTTGTCGTGGCTCTAGAATAGGAAGCGGAACTTATTGCTGAGAAGAATCACACCTCTTCGCTACCGCACGAAGTATGGCACTCCTTTTAACAGTAGGCACAGTTCACCCGATTAAACATACCTTTTCACGTCAGCCTACTTTTTCATCCTTTGCGTTGTCCTCAAATGATCATAAACTATTACGAAAATAAAAAGTGCTTTTTTTAAGCGCCTCTGCGGCCGGGCGCAGGTTTACATGCATGAAGTATAAATTTTGACAAATACCATTCGTTCGCAGTTGCTGACTTTGCTATTGAGCAGAAGCTCTTGTGTTGTTGTAAATCACATGAAAATAGTTGAAACTGCCGCGACTTTTCATTTTTTACGTATGTTCTCTGCGAATCAAGTTCACGCAATCCTGTGTGCACAAGTATTTTATGTAGAGATTAGAGTGAACGAAACGACGGACCCTTCGGCTTTATGAAAGCAATTAAAAGTATTTTAACTCTATGGACTACGATACTGTTTGGGCGCAAGCTTTCTTTTACTTTTCTACCGGCGGCGAATGACACCCTCGAAAAATATTTCTGGCTACCTCTTGCACTCTTGCCACGGCCTTGGACTGTACGCTTCCCATGCTTTTGAGGGAGCTATAACCAGGCCTGCTGGAGACAGATCCTCCGCGCAATCCCAAATTATGTGATCCAGCGTTGCTAGTTCACCGCAACGCTGGCAGTAAGGATTTACTAGATCAGAAATATATTCGCACTGATCCATGAATTTGGCAGCGACCGTGTCTGCAGTCGCCTCCCCGTGGTGGCTTGATCTCGGCTCAGCGACGTATTCGGGGGACGCAGACTCGCCCCTAAGATCTCTGTAATAACTCGCAATGGCCTGGCAGCTGTCCAGCGTCTCAATTCGCAAGGTCCCCGCGTCGGAGTCTTCCTCACCAGCACGGCTGACAAAACCTCGAGCGTACTGGTGAGCGGCCCCTTCATGAGCCGGGACCCAAACCAGGCCAATAACTTTCCTGCCTTTTGGCATCGTGGTACTCGGTGGCGGAGATTCGCCCTCGCGCAATGTTGCAGAGGAACGTCTTGTAATCGCAAAGAATGGTGCTGGCGCCTTCCTGAGTAATTCCTAGCGTTGTAGTATCCTCTTCAGCCATCCCAACTCTGCTCGCGTAACTGCCGAGGCTACTACCTTGCGGGAAATGCTCCCAGCGGAGACTCCACGGTGCTTCCATCCACCGAGTATTTTTCTCTAAGGAGCTGCGCCTTGGCCCTCTCCGTCCATCGTGACGACCCACCAGCACATTCTTACCCGATGGGCACTGAACCTCCCATGGACGTCCTGCAGACATCCTAAACATCCGCAGGACATCCATGGGACTTCCAACGCCCATTGGGTAGGGAGCGCTCCGACTCTAATGCATTGACGGATTGCTACCGGCAAAACTACCCGGTCGAGGTAGTTTCCGTCTCTAATATCCTGAGACGAGTCCCGCCTACGTCGTCCGAAGCCTCTGTTCATGCGACGTCAGCTCAGTTGCTACATGGTACTGTGCACCCGCGGTGCCGCAGTGGAGGTCTCCGGAATAATTTCGACCACCTGAGGATTTTTAACATGCAATAACATCGCAGAATACGGGCGCCTTCCGCATTTCGCCTCCATTGAGACGCGGCCGCCGCGGTCGGGTTCGCACCCAGGTACTGCGGCACAGTAGCCGAGCGCCTAACAATTGAGTCACCGCGGCGGGTGCAAAGCAGTCACCGACAAAGGCGTTCCAAACAGCGGACACGTAAACCGCGCTAAGCCTTCCCGCGCATGTGCAGCCCCTCGGCACTTTGTAGCAGCATGTATCAGATTTAATATAAAGGCGCAAGTTTGCGCAATCGCCGCAGCATTCCCACCACTGACTTTTTTGTTTGCCACTACAAGTAAATCGTTATATTTAGCTCTGATTTTCTAGATATATTTTTTTTAAGTTACGACTGCCACCACGGTAACAACGGCAGTGACATCACGTCCACAACTGGGCGCCTCGATGGGGATACGGGTCACCGTCCAGGACCAGCAAAATAACAGTTGCCGATATTGGTGACAGAAATAAATAACATTGTTTCAGTGATAAACCACTCTAGTGGTTTAAACTGGCTGTGTATGTGATTTCAGCGCTGGTGACAGTCTTCACTCCTCTAATGTAAGTCAATGTGCGAGGGTTTCCACAAAAGCCGCGGCAGAGTTTCGTGAGACGTACTCGCCGTCTGCTATCCCAGTGTTGCCATACTATTCTCACGAAACTCTGCCCAAAGCAGCTTACCAAGCGGAAAGAAACGTTCCTATGCCCAAAACATAGAATTTTAAAATGTTTTGCTACGTTTCTCAGCAGCACAGCTGGGCTTACGTTTATGTTCGCGAGGAGCTTTCGGTTGCCGCAAAGAAACCATGGCCAATTTCAGCGCAGCAGACTGCGCGTGGCAGCTTATGCAATCGTTCGCCGTGGTTCGCCGTGGTTACTCGTTCGCCGTGCGACCACTCAACTTCTGGCCTGCGGATGCCCGATGGCAAATCTCAGCTCAGACTGAGCGAATTAACAGTGGCACTCGCTGGTGCATTCTAATTAGTGGCCATTTTTTCTTACTGAGATACACGTAATTCAGACGCGGCCAATTCGTCAGTTCGAATGAACCAAAAGCTCGATTCTGGCGAGTTCGAATTTTCGATATTCTAATTTGAGTTCAGCTAATGCAAACAAGGAAAATATTGGATGAAAGTACTGTGAGCATTGAGCTCCACTTACTAACAACCAATTTTGCTTCTTGAAATCAACCAAGCTGTACACTTTCCATATGCAGCTAATGCCTGTTGCTTAAAAGCTTATAAGCTCAAAAGTCATCCAGCAAAATGAAAACGGAAAAAGAACAATTCACAAGGTCACTTCAAAAGGGGTGCTGAAGTGGAGACAGTACAGGTGTTCAGAGTTAAACATTCATGTTTATTGAATAAAATAAAGAAATAAAACAAAAACAAGTCAGTGATAATGGAGTTGTTTCGGCTTTGTCTCCTGATCAGTGACACGACGCACAAAGATGGCGTCGTGCGGTTTTTTATGAATCTCGCCCTGTTCGCAGAGGAACGAATAACCAACAGCGAGCCATCATGGCTAAAGGCCAGGGATGCAATGCTCGATGGGTACTTGTGGAACTGACAGAGACGCTTCTTGTTGAAGCCGTCCCAGATGTTCACGTGGCCGTCACTGTCTCCCGCCGCAAATGTGTTGTACAAGTTGTGGAATGCGTTCACAGTTGCGTTCACAGGGTAGATGAGCTCGATGCCATTGCTGTCTTTGGCACGGTGACACTTGAAGGCGTACTTCTTCTGCACTTCGGGGTTTGGATCCAAGTATTCAATAGCCACGCGCCCTGTGTAGAACCATACAATCAGCAACTTGATGCAACAAGTGAAGCCAGGACAGACAAGAGGGTCAACCACTGGAAGTAAAGTGAGAAGTGCCCTTCCTGTTGTGTTCATTATTCTGACTGCTCTAAGTTCTCTCTCCAGTGGATAGACAACTTGGTCGAAATGAAACAGCCTAATACATCTTGCCACCAGCAAACAAAGTTAGGCAAGTTGATTACTAAGAGGCTTATTATACTTAGCTAGTACAAGCTAAGCGCCCTAATCCAATGTTTACACAAAAACTCAGTGGCTTAGGCACTTAGCTGACGAGCACCACACCACGGTTTCAATGCTCATATGCATTTAGCTAGGGACAAAAACCTGATGGAGCATTTAAGCCCCGCCTTCAGGGTATGATGTGATAGCGTAAATGGTCCCTTCAGTGGCCTAGGGTTTTCTTGGCATATCACTTCACAGCCATGGAAACTATTCATTCCTTCGCCATCATGTAAAGCTTAACCTACACTTAAGAATTCCTACGCCATCATGTAACGCTGAACCTGAACTTAAGAATTACTTCGCCATCACGTAACGCTTACCCCACACTTAAGGATACCGTGCAATAGCATTACTGATACCTCTCGCACAAGTAGTCCTTCTCTGTCACCTAGGTTCTACCTACATGCCCAAGTATGCAATATTGGCCATTCCCTACTTTACATTTATTGAACGGAGGAAGTCCTCCTACCGATCCTGGCACAGTGGAGGAGCGGTTAAGTGATGTGCCACTGCCACAGAAGGTGGCTATGTTTGGAACAGCGGCTGTTTCAAACACAGCCACTGGTGGGGTTTCTGAGATCCAGGTTGTGATAACGTCACAAGGTCACGTGACTTAGTGACAGGAGGGCCACCGGAATTTTTTCTCTTAATTCCGACTACACTGACAGCAGCATTTATGCATTTTAACAATATTTTGTTAAAATGCATGAATGCCAGTACACATTACAAAACTGCCGGTGGTCAAAAGTAACCTGGACCCCGCAGCAGGGCATCCTTCAATGTCCTCTGTCTAGCTTTGGAGCATTAATTGGCAAGTATTATGTACTTTCCCACGACTTTTCTTTGAATAACAAATAAGGAGATCTGGTGCAAAGCCCACAGTTTGCATTTGTAACGCCTTGATGGATGCACAGTCTTTCTTTCTACTGTGTCAAGCTACAAATTTGCAAAGGACGTCGCCCGACAGTGAAGCAAGAGCATTACGTTTTGCCCCAAAAAATAATTCATTAGTAGAAGAAAATGATAGCAGACTGCCAATAAATTTCGACCACCCGGGGTTCTTTAACGTGCACTGACATTGCACAGTACATGGGCCTCTAGAATTTCGCCTCCATCGAAATTCGACCGCCGTGGCCGGGATCGAATCCGCATCTTTCGGGTCAGCAGCCGAGCGCCATGACCACTGATTCACCGCGGCAGCAAAAAAAAAAAAAGAGGTGCCGTTTTGGAGCTCTCGGGAATAATTTCGACCACCTGGGGATCTTTAACGTGCTCTGAAATCGCACAGCATATGGGCGCATTTTTGCATTTCGCCTCCATCAAAACGCGGCCGCCGTGCGGCTGGATTTGAACCCGGATACTCGGCTCAGCGCCGAGCACGCTCACCACTCATCCAGGACTTTAATTCTGCTATTCAAATGCGCCTCGTGAGGGCAGTAGTAAACGTTCATCGTGTAGTCAAATTAATTTTAACAACTTTTAATATTACCCTCTCGGGGCACTAATTAACGAGTGTTTCTATTTCGTAGTCGCTGCCGAAGCACCCAGCTCGACTGTAGGAAGCTAGCTCAGCCTGCTTTTCTTTAATGCGTTAGCATTAAAACAGTGCTGCGAACAAAAACCTGTCTGTCGGCTTGTGCACGGTGTCAGTGAAAAAGGAGAGTAGGCGGCGCACGCAGCGCGCTGCAATTTAGCTGCAATGCAGCCTCGCATGATGTCGGTCGGCTCACGCGGCTCTTCCGTGGCGTTCGGCGCTCGGGCACCGACGGACACGTGTCGCGCGTTCCAAGAGTCCCGTAGTGTTTTGTGCGCAAAACTAATGCTACTGCGTTACTGTTACACGAATCCCATTGATCGCACTTCGTTCATTTTAATTAGGTGGAATTACAATGAAACATGGGATACATTCCAGTAGTGGTTTGGTTTATGGGGATTTAACGTCCCAAAGCGACTCAGGCTATGAGAGACGCCGTAGTGAAGGGCTCCGGAAATTTCGACCACCGGGGTTCTTTAACGTGCACTGACATCGCACAGTACACGAGTCTCTAGAATTTCTCCCACAAAGAAATTCAACCGCCGCGGCCGGGATCGAACCGGCGTCTTTCGGGGCAGCAGCCGAGCGCCATAACCACTGAGCCACCGCGGCGGCTCGAGTAGTGCAGCAGGGGGCACGGGGATCAGTGGAGGAAAAGGGAGAGGGGCCTAGATGCGCATTAGCCCAGGGCCCCCACTTTTCTTAATCCGGCCCTGCCCGGTGTTCACCAACGAGTATCAAGATCTGACAGCTCTAAGGAGTGCTTGAATTTGCTCTTGACCTACTCCCGCGGGGCTCTAACAGCGCATCGAGAACATGGAGCTTACCAGTCCGCGGGTGACGATGTATGTAGGAAGCCAGAGGATGGGCACCGTCATGAGGATCTCAATCTACACCTGCAGGGTGGGCGGGCTCGCCGAGAACACCAGCAGGTCCACCGCGGTGGCCACCAGGGAACCGATCACGCCTGCGTCATTCACGGCACCATGAAGGATAATTTTACCCGGCTCCCCACGAGTAAGCCTGGAGTGTTATTGTAAAAGTGTCATCGGGAAAAAAAAAAATTGTGCCATCGGTCATAAAATTATACCGCTGGCCGCAGGAAAACGACGTCACCAGAGCGAATAATTCCCGTTGGCTGGGGGAAATGACGTCACCAGACCTGGTCATTCTCGTTAGCTGGTGGTAAGAGACCTCACCAGACCGGGTCATTGGCTGAAGGAAGGTGACGTCACCACACCTGATAATTCCCATGGGCTGGAGGGCAGGGACATCACTAGACCGGAAGTGACGTCACATCCCTAAATATATCAACAGCTTGGTTTGGTTTATTGGGGTTTAACGTCCCAAAGCAACTCAGGCTATGAGGGAGGCCGTAGTGAAGGGCTCCGGAAATTTCGACCACCTGGGGTTCTTTAACGTGCACTGACATCGCACAGCACACGGGCCTCTGGTATTTCCTCCATCGAAATTCAATCCCCGCGGCCGGAATCGAACAAGCGTCTTGGGTCAGCAGCCGAACACCATAACCGCTGAGCCACCGCGGCGGCCCTCAACAGCTTCTAATGCTATCGAATTAAAAGTCAATGTAATTAGGTGTTCCTGTGCATTTTTTGCCTTCGTGACAACATCTGACTGTGCGAGTATTTAAACGGAAGTGCGGGGTGTCGAGTGCTATCACTTCACCGTAACGGACCACCCACATTACTTTTGCGGCGAATACTGCAAACTTATTATTCTATACCTCAATGTCTTGCTAATGATTTCGCCGTTAGATTATTTCGCACGCACTAAATTTCGCAAACCGAAAATGCAGGTCTCTATAAGGCAGGTCTCTCTATAAGAGGAAGGAGCGCACAGAAGGGCACGTAAACCCCAAGTACATGGACTGTAGTAAGTGCCCGTGGTGTCCATGCGCCCACCTCGCATGGACACCACGGGCTGTGGTGTCCATGCGTTACCGTTTTAATGTAGAGTTGTCAACCGAGTACCGTGATCTAAGGGTATACCTCCATTCTTAATCAACTTAAACGTTGGAATTTATTTCTCAGCAGGCTACAATAGGAAAGAAATGGTCGAAGTACTGTGGCCATCGCCTACGTGCACAACGCTCTCGCCATCTATTTAGAGCTGAGGAATGCCGGTAAGGTTTCTTCGAAGTTGAGCCTTTGGATGATGAGCTTTATAATGTATACTTTCAACCAACGTTTGGGGATGGAACTAGGCCGTTAATTCTGCCCAGAAATTCTCCCCTACAAAAGTAGGATTTTCATGGGCCTGCCTATGGGTAAGAACTATCCTACCTATGGGTGAGAACTATTCAGCAGCCTATAAACTTCTCTCTGGAGCACCGGCCAATGGCAATTACCCGTGCATTTACGGAAGAGCTATAACAAACCGCCGTCCTGAAGATCGCTAGCCTAACCACCAGCGTCCATCCTGCACCCCGATTAGAAAGGTTATAAAGCTGGGCAAGTTGGTCAATTCACTGTGATATACAACGAGACAAGCCAGGAATAGAAAGGAAAAAAAAAGGACCATATGGTACTTCCGCTGTGACGTTTCCTATTCACTGCACCTGTGGTTTATCGCACCGCATCTCATATGAACGGCGGTCCTTGCGCAAGATTTCAACAACGTTGATAAACCCAGCTGCACATTACCCGTCACGGACGGTTTCCCCAAGGCGGGAGCGAGAGTTGAAAGCGGTTTGAATGCGTGCGCACTTCGTAGTCCAGCTCCAGATTTAGGTCAATTACGGCCGCTCAGTGCAGATCGACCTGAGTTATACACCCGTGACGTACAGTGTTTCCAGCCCGAATGCAAATATGGCAAGAGGTTGAAAACAAGAGCAAGAAGTGGGCTTGGGCAGGGCATGTAATGCGAAGGGAAGACAACCGCTGGTCCTTAAGGGTAACGGAGTGGATTCCAAGAGAAGGCAAACGTAGCAGGGGGCGGCAGAAAGTTAGGTGGGTCGGTGAGATAAAAAAGTTTGCGGGAATATGGTGGCCGCGGCTAGCGCAGGACAGGGTTATTGGAGAGACATGGGAGAGGCTTTTGCCCTGCAGTGGGCGTAGTCAGGCTGATGATGATGATGGTGGTGATGCTGTACACTTAGAGCAACGCCCAGTTAGTCCAGATCCGAGAAAGATGGCTGCTAGGGAAAGCGACCAGTCTTGTAGATAGCGACGTGGACTGCTGGCTCGTGCGGCATGGAACCATGAGTTGGTTGGACGGCCTCAAACAAAATGGCACATACCCACTACGGGGGAGTGGCCAAGGCACAGAAAAAAAATGAGCGCGCCGCGAGCATGGCTTCTCGTCTTCCTCTTCTTAATGCAGAAGTAGGGGGCCAATCTACAGAAAAACAGCAATCTTTGTTTGGCTCTAACCACCTCTTTAATTTACGACAGTAGGATTTTTTTTCCTCTGCGCAAACATCATTGGGGCCGCATTTTGTCGAGGCATTATGTCGCGACAGAAAACTTATTCCACTGCAGCGAAAACGATCACGGATGCGGCAAGCGCGAGCTTTCGTCTTCACGGTCTGTCCTCCTTGGTGTTCGGTCCACAATCTGGAAGGGGTCGAAGATGCAGGACCGTAGCTTGGTGAGCGCGAAAAATTAACGTGCTTTTTAGCCCCTCGCATTGCTGCCGTGATTAAACAGGACAAAAGAAGAGACGCGTTTCGACCCCTTTCCCAAACGTGAACCCCAGAGATCTCCGCGAACTCCACCGAACGAGCGGGGCTGACTTCTCGACATCTGCAACCATCGAAATACCAGACCCCTTAAAGCGGCGCTTAGCTACAACCAGTCGCTGTGCGATCTTATTGCGGAAGTTCCCGCGCATTTTCTTTTCTCAGGAGTCTAACCTTACATTCGATTAGCTATCCCAAAACGAGTGGTGTTCTTTAACGTGCACTGACATTACCGCAGGTGGTCGAAATTTCTGGAGCCCTTCACTACGGCGTCCCTAATAGCCTGAGTCGCTTTGGGACGTTAAACGCCATAAACCAAACCAAACCAAAACGAGTGGTTCCGCAGCGGCTCCAAAAGTGGTCCCTCAAAGAAGCTCCCTGCGGAATACCATACACAGCAGCTACCCTAGAGCGTCAAACGAATTCCCCAGTATCGCTTCAGAGCATCCCACGTGTCCCGTAGTGGGTCCCTAATTTTAACGCGATAGCTTTAAGGCTCCCGTTCCCCAGATAATTCGCCGCCGTCGTCGGCGTTATGAGCGAAGAATCCCAAGAGAAGAGCAGCCTAGGTGGGCCGACTAGGTCACGTGACCGTGTGTCGTCATCCCAATCTGCCCACCGGATTATGAGCAGGCGGACCACAGTGGTAGGTGGCAGTTAAATTAATGATAGTTTGCGAGAGGTTGCTCGGGAAGAGCAACCTGGGTCGCACAAGACCCACCGGTGGCAGCACATGCCATGGCAGGGCAGTGAAATAAAAGGTAGTGGAAACGTAGTAACGGCTGCTGTTGCAGCCTTTTTTTTAACCCTTACTACCTGTGTACTATGTTCCTACGACCTTGTTCCTACCTCAAAAGAAAATTAAGTAGTAACAAGGTAGAGACTTCTGCTGTTACTACGTTTTTTGGCAGTCATTACACTTGTACTACCTCATTATAACCCTGGTAGTATCCATTACTACGTTGATCTGGAAATAGATTATAGGAATATGCACACGTATGTACACTAACATTCCTGGTGACATTGCTACTCAGTGCCCCATGTTTTTATATAATGAAAAGGGTTTCCTGAATGGCAGCAAATCTAACAATCTAGCAAATGTTACTGCAGGTAGTTACTGTTGCTACCTCTCCAGAGGTAGTAAATGTTACTACCTTCCAGTTACTACGCACAGTTACTACATAGGTAGTCATATATGTGACGGTTGTTGCTAGCCCAAAATGTAGTAACCTCAACTACCTTTTTTTTTTTTAGAGTGTGGCGCATCGCTTAACCGTTGCACCACTGCACCAGGAGTGGTGAAAATCCAGAGTGACCAATTCCGCATATACGGGCATTCACTCATTAACGCTGTCGCATCATACCCTTAAAGGGATACTGAGGCGGTTTTCGAATCGGCTAACCTTCTAGGGTTTTGAAGTAGTGTCATTGCTGATCACGTCTGTGAAATTATTTTTTCGATTTTGGCTAAAACAGTGGCGCAATCACCAATTAAAACGCGATGTTTAAATTTCCCGCGCCCCGCGCGAGCGCAGGAGAGGGGAACAGCGGAGAGGGAAACCTCGTCCATGTCGGCCTGCGTGACGTCATGTTGAGGAGCCGGGGATGCTTCGGCGCACCCGAGCGCGCTTTCAGCGCGCGTTGTTTCTCGTGCTGCATGCGTTGTTCCTCGTACTACGTGCGTTGCGACGTACAAAGCGTGTCAGCCGACCTTGAGAATCAGATTCAACACGAGGTACTACTCTGCGTTCGTGTCCACGAACAACTACGACCGCGACTGTGTCGTCTTCCACTGTTTTCCGCAAGACCACAAGCTCGCAGCGCAACCGCTCGCTGCTGTGACGAAGAGTTCAAGCCGACTAAAGCAAGCTTACTCTGCTCGAAACACTTTCGTAAGAGCGGCTACAGGCAGAGCTTGTCCTAGTGTGATCTCTGGAGATTTCTGTCGAAAAGGCGCGGCTGAACCATGACACAGTTCCATCGATTTCCTCGCGCATAAGAGGCGTGTCACCATTCTGAAGAAGCGCCTCTTTTAAAAGTAGAAACATGCTCACTTAGCCCCTGAAGAAACCTTATAGAGGCTTAAGCATGTGTCGCTCTCCTCAGCTTAGGTGCGGCCAGACCACCTGAGACGTGCTCAGCAAGGCTCGGTTAGTGATTTTATACTCGGTTCGACGTGTCCAAGCAAGCAAGCAAGCAAGCAAGCAAGCAAGCAAGCAGAGCAAATCACAATAAAGCAAAGCAAGCAAGCATCGAAGCTCTTCATATGCGGCATCTCGTTTAATCCTAGCTAAGCAATTAAAATGAAAGCGTTCGACGTTGATTTCGGGTGCAAATTTATGAGAGAAATGAATGCCAACCGAGTTTTTGCAAAAAAAAAAACACCGCAACCTTACTCGGTTTCTTCATCAAGTTGTGGCAGCGGTCGAGTTGTAGCTAGCTTGGCTTTTAAACACACATATAGTCGGCAACTACTTCACTGAACCTAAACTGCAAATCTAGGAAGGGCGAACGTTTCCGAGGCAGCGATTAATATTTTCTGGCATCTGCTGAACGCGCCAGGAGTGAAGCGTATTTGTGCGCGTATTTGGCTTGGTTTCCAGCGCACCATGATTGCGTCACTATCTTGTGGTCGCATGCCTCGCAGTGCTTGGCCACTGCGCTTCGCTAATTTTGACACCAACTTTGTGCTCCTTCATCGTTCACTTGAAATACTTTCTTGCCCCAACCTGCAACGCCGGGTACTGAGAACAGGATTTACACAGTGCTTTGGGCCTTTTCTTTAGGATGACGCTCTTCCGGGCGAGCCAGGAGGCGTCCGGTGGTGGTAATTGACTTGAGTATTGTTCGCACCCCTTCCTTTCCGAGAGAGAGAGAGAGATAACTTTTATTTTTCAGCTCAAGTCCGAGCCTTCTTATCTGCCCGTTTGGTGGGCGTTATTTATCGGCGGTGGCGGAGTGGGGCCACGTGTCCCTTGGATGCGTCGGATGTGGGCGGCGAGGAGCGGCCAGAGGGTGGGCTGCGGAGAGGTTGGTGGAGCGGTCCATCGGGCCCACGTGAGGTGAAAGGGGGGAGGCAAGGTATGCGAGGAAGGTATGGTGGGAGAGTTAGTGGCGCGGGGGCATAACCAATATGTATGAATGTTTGAGGGGTGCTCTCCGCACACGAGACAGGCGGGTTTGCCCGGTTTATGAAGGATGTAGTGGGAATACAGTTCGCAGGGAAGGGAGTTAGTCTGTGTCTGTCGAATTAGAATGGCGTCAGCACGGCAAAGGAAATGGGAGGGTGACGGAAGGGTTCGTCGCATGTGGCGCAAATTGCGAAGGTGTTCGCGGCGGTCCTGTCGGTGTGTAGCGCGGTCTGCCTTGGGATTATAATGGGCTGGCCAGGCAGTCGGAGGGCCCGGTGGTATTTTTTCACGGGCCAGAGCATGAGCAAGCTCATTCTCCGGTATACCTTGATGACCAGGAATCCAGTCAAGGCGGACATGGAGCGTAGGGTGGGCTGTTAGGTATTGCAGCAAAGTGTCTTTGATATGGGGAGGGAGTTTTTGAGATTCGAATGAGCGTATGGCAGCCTGAGAGTCTGCACGTATGGTGATGGTGGAGTAAAGGTGGTCGTGAAGCGTAATCGCCTCTGCTATGGCCAGCGTTTCTGCGTCGGTTGAGGAGGGCACTCCTGTGTGGAGATGCGTGGAGGTGCTTCGAGGGCCGACTACTGCAGTAACTACTTGGTGCTCGAGGATATGGGCATCGGTATAGTAAGTGTCGTGGCCCAGTGCGGGTAAATGGTTCGCCAGTGCTTCACGCCGCCCGGGATTTATCGTTGGAGACATGTGGCGTGGAATGGGTTTTACAGTAAGACGCGGGAGGCTTTTCCACGGGGGAGCAGATGGTTGAAGCGAGGGTAGTTGGGAAATGGTGTGTCCGAAAAGGCTGAGGAGGTCTCTGCCTTGCTCGGAGGTAGAGAGACGGTGTATCTGGGCTCGGTGGTGTGCTGCTGCGCGTTCTTCGAGGGAGTTGAAAATGGCGGCGTCTGCGATCAGAGCATTTGCGGCGTAGATGGGAACTCCCATGGCTAATCGAGTGAAGCGACGCAGAGACGCTTCCAGTTTGCTTACTTGAGAGGATGTGAGGCGTTGATAGGGGTAGGCGTACATGACCCTCGAATAAACGAGTGCTTCTATAACTCGACGGAGTTCGTGTTCTCTGAGTCCATGCTTTTGACGAGATATACGGGACAGCATGTGGCGAATTTGGTTCAGTTGTTGCAGGAGTTGGCTAAGCCACACGTTGCACTTGCCATCTTGTTGAAAAGTGAAGCCAAGGATCTTGATGTGGCTCCGTCGGGGAATAGGGGTTTGCGCGAGAGAGAGTTGAATGAGTTCGCGGTAGGAAGAAGCGGTTTTTTGAGGAGCGTTAGAAACCACGATGTATTCCGACTTTTCGGCGGAACAACTCATACCTATGCGGCGTGCATGCTCCTGAACGACGTCGAGGCCTTGCTGCAAAGTGGATTCTAGTTCCCCGGCGTTTCCTGTGGTAGACTAGAGAGAGATATCATCCGCATATATAGCGTGGCGTAGGCAGGAATTTCAGCGAGTTTTCGGGGCAGTTCTTTCATTGCCAAGTTGAAAAGCATAGGTGAAAGAATGGATCCCTGTGATGTACCTGCGGTGAGGGGAAAGGGGGTGGAAGGTGTGCCGTCGGGGCCAATGATTCGGAGGGTCCTGTCTGTAAGAAAGTCTTTGATGTAGTTGAACATGCGGACCCCAGGCCGAGTGTCTGCCAGGTTGGTGAGAATTGCGGAGTGGGCGACATTATCAAAAGCCTTTTTGATATCCACGCCGGTCAAAACTCGAAGCTGTGCGCTGCTTGGGAAGGCGTACAAATCCTCATAGATTTGCCGTCCAATGTCTTGTGTGCATACGTGGGCGCGGAATCCGACCATAGTGGGAGCAAGACAGCGATTGGTATGCAGGTGCCATTCGAGGCGGGTAAGGGCCATCTTCTCCATCAGCTTCCCTAGGCAAGAAGTCATGGATATAGGTCGGAGGTTAGTGATGAGCGCAGAGGATTTTCCTGGTTTCGGAATCATAATTACGTGTGCCTCTTTCCACGCAGCGGGAATTTTCCCGGAGCGCCAAACAGTATTAATGATCTGAATAAGTTCGTCTAGTTTTGAATCGGGGAGGTTACGGAGTATACCATAGGTAATTTTATCTGGGCCGGGTGCTGTGTTTCGCTTAAGGGAGCGTAGAGCAGCCTGAAGTTCGGCGAATGTGAAGTCAGAATTCATTCCTTGCTCGTCTGCTTCTTCTTCGGTGTAAGGGTATGACGGGGAGCTGGCAGGAGAAGTAGAGGATGGGTAAAATTGATTTCGGATTTGCTCAGCCAGCTCTTCTTGTGAGACGGAGAGGGCCAACTGTAGCTTTTGAAGTGTGTTACGAGGTTTACCCTGTCCAAGTAGAGTGCGCATAATGTGCCAGACTTTTGGAGTGTGGAGTCTCTCGACCATGTCATCGCAGAGCTGAAGCCAGTTGTTCGTGGCTAGTTGGTCAGCGTATTCTTGGGCTGCTTGCGTTAGTTCAGCAACTTTTCTTTTCAGTGCGTGGCTAGATCTACAGTTGCGCCAAGCTTTTATGGCCCGGCGACGTTGTTTCCATAGCCCAAGTAGGTGTGTGTCAATGTATGGATAGTCGGGAGATCGGTGGATATGTTTGGTGTGTTGGGAGACGGTCTCCATAATGGCGCTACACCATTTTTCGGGGTCCTCGAGTGAGACTGATAAGGAGTCGAGGGCCGGCCGAGCCTTTGGCCAGTCTACGAGCATAGTGGGAGGTAGATGTGTTCCGGGTGGTCTGGAGGGTCGCTGGGACGTGAGCGTTATCTGAAGAATACAGTGATCACTCCCCATCGTGTCACCCGTATTACTCCAAGAAGCGCGGAGATCGCTGCGAATCCATGCAAGGTCGGGGTTTGTGTCGGATTGTGCTCCACATCCTAGACGTGTAGGCATGAACGTGTCATTCAGGAGGGTGAGGTGATGAATACTGGCGAAGCGGTCGAGTTTTCGTCCGGAGGCTGAAGTACGGTCGTATCCCCATGCAGGGCGTGGGCAGTTGAAGTCACCAAGAAGGACGAAAGTAGTAGGGACATTAGAGGCAGGGAGGGCCGTATGCAAAGGTGGGATGCTGGTTTTAGAGTCGGAGGGAGTCCAGTAGCAGTTTAAAATCGTGATACGGTGACCCTGATAGGTGGAGTGTGTCAGGACATGCTCTTTCGTCCCGGAGTTGAGGTGGGATGTATCTTCCTGAATGGTGGGTATCGTGCGCCGTATGTATGTAACCGTCAAAATCGGCGGAGGAGGGGGCGTTTGATGTCCTTTTCTCTTCATGACTATACTTGGCTGAGTAAAATGGTCTTAACCTGGAAGAGAAAAGGCACCGTGCGTTTCTTGCAGTGCGATGACGTCTGGGTTAACGCCAGTAATCCGCATGTGTTGCAAGAGGGCATTTTTCTTGCGACGAAAACCGCGGCAGTTCCACTGCCAAATAATTAGAGGGTTTTGGGGTGGAGATGTGTGTCGCATGATATCACTCATCATGCGGGTCTTCCTCCATGGTGTCGAGGTTAGGCACAGGAGGGGCGCTTGCGCGCTTTCGAGGGGGAGCATTGGAGTCTGTGTCGGGAGAGCATGGGGCAGAGGACGCGAGGGAGAGGAGATGGTGCTCTAGTTGCTCGACGCGAGCCGTCAGTTGTTGTAAGGCCAATAGGACGGGAGCAAGGGATTGCTGTATGAGAGCAATATAGCGTTGTCGGTAGGGAGGGGTGAAAGTGGAGTAGGTGTGGAGGGACGTGAGTAAAACCGGTGTTGGAAGGACGGGGGAGGGGGTGCGATGGATGTGGGAGATGGACCGCTCACCTGGTGACTTGGTGGAGTCTGTGACTGCATCACGGAAGCTTGCGGTTTAGTAGAGGAGGTGGAGGTGCTGGTTGCCGCACCAGAAGTGGTTGACGGTGGCCGCTTGGCAGAGGGTTTGGTTCGAGATTGACTTCTTTGCGCGGTCTCGTGCCCCGGGCTGTTGCTGCTGCTGTTGCTGCTGCAGGAGAGCTGAAGGGCCTCGTAGCGGTTCGAGGTAGGCAGGGGCGGCCAGATGGTCGCGTCGGCTTTAGGGGGTGGAGGGGCGGCGCGGGCGCGATGGCGTCGTTGGGCGCGGTGCCACTTTAGGACTGCAGCGTCGGCGTCTTTCCTTGCGGGGCACTCAGGATGAGACGGTGTGTGGTCTCCCTTGCAGTTCCAGCAGTGTGGTTCACATTCATGTGGGGTAGTCGTTGGGTCTTGGTCAGGAGGAAACGGTTGGCTGCAAATCGAGCACCGAACAAGGCTAGGCTTGTTAGGACAGACGTCGGCACGGTGCCCTATGGCGTGACAATGCGTGCATTGTTTGCTGTGGGGCTTTTGCGGGTAGACGCGGTACACTCCGCTGTAGAAGACGGCATAGCGTGGTAGACGGGGCCCTTCGACGGTGAGCAGGAGTGTGTTGGTACGACCGAGACGGCGGGCGCTTAGTAGTCGGGTGCCGTCAACACGAAGGTTAGCGGCAAAGTCGTCTTCGGTAAAGTCCATGGTGATGCCGTGTATAACACCACGGGCGTTAAGGGGGTCGTTAGCTACGTACGAGGTGACTTCGTACTGGGTGTTGTTCAGTGAAACTTGCTTGAGTTGGAGCAGCTTGTCAGCAGCGGCTGGGCCGTGGGTATCGATGGCCAGGATGTTTTGCGAGGTGCGGAGTTTGATGTAGGTATTGTCACGTTCAGTCTTGGTTAGGCGGGCGGAATCCATGACGGACCGACAGAGCACAGGGAATAAAGTGTTGCCGAGGTTGAGGTGGTTCGCAAATTTCATGACGATCGTGGCTGCGGTGGCTTGCCGGGGCGCCGCGGGAGCACAGTGCTTGTGATTCAGCGCCTGGGCTGCTGACTGGCTAGGCGAGCTCCCCGCCGTTCCGGCTGCGAGCATGCTGGCGAGCGTGGGGGGCGTTGCCCCGGCGGTGCAGATGTAGGCTTGGCTTAGCGCGCCCGGCGTGGGCGGCCCGCCAGATGCTGATGTGCCAGAAAACGGCGCAGAACGCTTGGAATTTTGATTACCAGGCGTACAGGCGATGAAGTAGCACTCCTATAGACCGGTTGGTGGCGATCCGAGGTCAGGAACCTGGACGTAGACGTGATTTTGCTGGAACTTGGTGTGCGCACAGCCGATCACGGTGGCGCTGGTGGCGCCCTCCCTCCTTTCCGAGAATACGAGCCGATGTTGTGCTGTATCGCGTCTTTGACGCTGGCGTATGCTTGTGCTAGGCATAGAATTTTTTGCTTGTGTCTTTTTTGGTTTCAGGCGATACGTGGAATGAGCAAACTGTAGTATCCTTTTCTTCGGTGGTCAGTAAAAAAAAATAGTCGCCGTATTCGCTGTTACAACGACACGGAAAGCTGCGATCTGCCCCCAACGCAGCGCCAGATCCGCATCGGCAGCTTCTTCAGTCCTCAAAGTGACGTCACGACCTCTCTTGACCAATCACGGGCGGCGGCGCGCCGCGCGGCGTGCCCCGCGGCACAGGCCGCATATTTCGGCTAAAAAAGGCAATTCGCGCTTGTTTTTGCCTTATTTGGATGCGATATTCCAGCATACAGTATGGAAAACTATAGGATGCCGCTGCCAGCCCGATTTTCAGAAAAAGTGCTTCAGTCTCCCTTTAAGGCGGACTTTAAGCGTGTCCCTTCAAATTTTTTAAAACGTTCCGTTTTGTCCATTGCCTTTCCGCGGGTTTCCAACCCACAGAAACGCGGGTACGGCGGAGCGGACGGCGGTGGCCCCAGCGCCGAAAATTCTCCGTGGAACTCCGTAGTCCAGAATTCGGGCACCTCGCTCGTGCAGCAGCGCCAGCAACAGCTGCAGCAGCAACAGCTACAGCAGCAGCAGCAGAAAGGCCCGTCGTCGTCGAGTGGTGTCCAATCGGGCGGCAGCGGTCCGTTGCCGGTGGAGGTGGAAGAGGAACGCCCACAGCAGGTGGTGGAGGGCGTGTCCAGCCGGCTGCTTCCTCTGCTCTTGGCTGCTGACCTGGTAGGCGGAGCAGCACTTGGGTTCGCCATCCGCGCCACAGACAACCCCTGGACCAGCCGACAGATCATGTACGTCGGCTTCCCCGGTGAGCGATAATTCGACGCTATCTAATGTTTACCACCAACTGCACTATCAAATGCTTATCACCAGCAGCACCATCAAGTGCTGCTGGCCAGCCGAATTATTTCATTTCATTTATTTGGACACGCTTGCAACCAAATCGAGGGGGCCCAGGTTATAGCTGCTATTTCGCATTGCAGTGAGGAAACCCTAGACCCTCTTACATATGAAATGCTGTGCTATGGAAAGTGGCATGATCAAGTACCATTGGCAGCGTCATTGTCGAATGCTGTTCACCGCGCAAATGACTGATCCTATTACCACTTTTAAATGTTACTGACAGCGACGCCAGAAATCTTTGGCGTTAAATTCCACGTAAGCAGCCCAAATGCTCCCTAGCTAAGGTGTGGTCAGGCTCCGCAATCACACAGCTTTTTCTAATCAATTAGCTTTAAGCGATAACATATTCACTAATATTATAAATTGATCAACACCACAAAATAAATAAATTAATTAAAAATCCCCTGTGCCCCTTGGTTTCTGTGGCTGTTGGCTTCTCTCATATTTATAACGAGCCCCTCATTCCCCTTTCCTTGTCTGCTTAGTTACCTATGAATGTACGTCATCAGTGTAAGTACGTCTACAAAGTACTCCGTTGTAACTTTCCACTCTGTTGTCCTTAAATGCTTGTAAAGGCTTGCGTTCGATTCGCCTGTATATATTCCTGATAATATATTTGTTGTTTTTGTTGACTGACATCGTGGCTCTGTCCTCATTCGCAACGCTGAACATAAACCGGCTAACGCCGTCAAACTCCACCCCTTTTCCCCGGTTCGGGAAGGTTGTGCCTCGCACTCCTTTCGGAGCCGTGACACCCTCCAACCCGGCTATTCCCTCATCCCCAACCGAACCCGGGAGGACTGGGAGGCGATCCTGCTCGGCTGCCACGACTTACCGGCCCAACAAGCCTATAGTGGGGCGCGCCCGGGCGGCGGCCACCGCCACTGTGGTTCCAAACTATATAGGGACCTCCACCTCGTTCTTGTAAGGATATCGGTCCCTTACGGGCTGATCCAAGCACACTTCCTGTCCCTTCCTAATAAATGTTTTCGCCACTGTCCACCGCACAGCGGGCATGTGTTAGGTATAATATCTCGGGTGTACGAGTATATGCAACGTAAGAGGCTGATATGTGGGTTGCGTTCGTCTGCAGCTGCCTCCAAGCATCGGCTTCTTCCCGCGTCAACTTCGTGAGTGGTGGGGGTAGATTAACCTGTTTAGCTTGTGCCGGCCTTTGCGAGCAGGCCAGAGCATATTAGGGAGGACAGACTGCGCATATCTCGACAAAAGGCACGCGCGTCAGACAAGCAATGGCAAGCAGTCCGTTACAAGGGTGAGCAGTACTGAGCAGACTTGCAGCGCGCCGAAGGTGCTCTGCTCTGTGGAGCAAGTCAGCGCCATCTAACGTTAGGCTTAGCGTTTGAGTTATGCGTCTCGTGCGCATGCGCGGCCAAAATAAAGCGGTGCCTGCTCGCAGGTTCTCGGCCTCAGTTCAGCTACAGTGCTCTAGAATATTCCCAATATTCTAGAGCACTGTAGTTCAGCTCAGTGTCTGCGCTTCATGCCGCCAGGGTCGCGCTGAATTATGCAAGGGGGTAGAAAGAGAGCGAAATGGCTAGAAATAGAACAGCAGTTAAAGGACGAAGCAGTAGGTGTGTACGCTCTATGCGAGACACATCTGAGGGATCTAGAAGATCCACCTTTAATCGATGGCTATATCTGGGAAGGGTGCAACAGAACAACAACGGAGAAGAAGGGAGGAGGAGTAGGTATGCTGATACATCAAGGAACAAATTGGCAAAGAATAAAATCAACTTGCAAAGAACATGTCTGGGTATCAGGTACAATTGCTGGCAAAAGGACATGGCTAGGGGTAGTTTATTTAGGGACCGGGGACAAATGCAGGCAAGAAAACAAGGATCTAGTTAAGTGCCTCAATGACGATATAAAGCAGATTGGAGACGGTGTCGATATTATTTTGCTTGGAGACATGAACGGCCACATCGAGGATCTGGATGGATACACAGATTGTAACGGGAACTTAATGCTAGACTTGTGTGAGCGGCACAACCTAGTTATTGTCAACAGAGAAACTAAATGTGAGAGACAAATCACGTGGGAATCCCGTAACAGGCAAACAACCATTCACTACTGTCTAATGTCGCAGGGCATCTATAGCAAGCTCGCAATAATGGAAATAGACGAAGAGGGGAAGTACAGCCTAGGAAGTGATCATAAACGTATTAGTCTACAGTTGGGAGCCCTAGTCACAAGAGAAATGCAGCGAAGTCAAAAAGACAACGTAAAATTAAACGATGAACAAATAGCGCTAATATCAGCCGAAATAGAAGAAGTAATCGAGAAACGCTCCATGGCAAAGTGGGATTATAATCAGTTAGAACTGCTCATCGCTACAAAAATGAAACAAGTGAAAGGAGTAAACCGCTGGAGAGGAAAGAGGAAGCCGCGAAGCTGGTGGAATATGGAAATTAAGGAGGCCATCGAACAACGACGGGTGGCTTCAAGGGAACACAGAGAAGCAAAGAAGGCGCAGTTATCTGAAGAGGAAATAGGCGAAAAATGGGAATCTTATCGACAAAAGAAACAGCAAGTTCAGGCCCTAGTCCAGGCTAAAATGAAGCAGTCCTCTGATAAATGGCTGGCTGAAGTTCGTGAGGCAAATAAAGGGGGGCCAAAAAAATTCTGGAACCATATAAGCTGGTTGGGAAAAACAAAAGAACGCAGGAACAGATTATAGATGCTGAGGGAAAATGTTTAGAGGGAGACGATGCTGAGAACTACATTACATCATTTATAGCTGCGTCTTTTAGCAACGATAATGGGGTAATCTTCCCAAGTGAGGCGGCAACACAGGACAGCACAATAGAGAACAGCTTAGAGCTGACTAGTCTTAACTGGGAAAAGGCGGAAGCGAATATTCCTAAAACCACATCCGCAGGGATAGACGAAATTCCAATTAAGCTGATTAATGAACTTGGCCCAAGAAGCAAGGAAGCGCTGATAAAAGCATTGGAGACAGTCATAACAAATCAGCAAATTCCGCACAGCTGGAGACAGAGTAAAATGAATTTGATTTATAAAAAGAAAGGAGATAAGATGAACATCAAATCCTACCGTCCGATTACGATAACGTCTGTTATGTACACAGGCATGGGTAAAAGGTAATCGGATACTCGGAGAACTCCAGAATGGGTTCAGAAGGGGTAGGCGTTTAGATGATAGCCTGTTCGTGCTTACCCAATACCTAGAAATAGCTAAGGCGGAAAACAGACCTCTGTTTTTAGCCTTTCTGGACATAAGCGGTGCATACGATAACGTGAACAGGGAACTCCTGTGGAGCATATTGAAAGATTTAGGTATCGGTCATGACGTAATTGATTTTATACAGGAAATCTACCGAGATAATGAAGTTGAAATTACATGGGAAGGGAAAAAAAAGTACCACAACTGTGGGGGTGCACAAAGGATTAAGGCAAGGTTGTCCTCTATCACCGCTGCTGTTCATGCTTTACGTGATAAATATGGAAAGAAGGCTAGAAGAAAGTAATCTAGGTTATAATCTGTCGTACAGATTAGGCGGAAATGTAGTTGAGAAGCGACTCCCGGGTTTAATGTATGCGGACGATATTGTACTGTTAGCAGATAGCCAGGAAGATTTACAAACTTTGGTTAATTGCTGTGGAGACGAAGGAGCCGCTCTAAGATTCAGTTTTAGCGCAACTAAATCAGGTGTGATGGTTTTTAACGATACAACTGACCAGGTGCTTACAATACAAGGCCACGAAATACCCAAAGTGGCCGCATACAAATACCTCGGGATATGGCTAAACGAAGGGCAGATATACACGGAAAAGCACGAACAGGCTGTTAGGGAAAAAGGACGAAGAGACGCCGGAATAATCCCAACAAACACAAAACCCCCTCACAAACTCCAAAAAAGGATGGAATGTCCCAGTCCCAGTACAGCATTTATCAAACGTTTCCAGACCGTAGAGGCAAGACATAGAAACACAAGAAAAAAGGCAGTGCTCCCACTAAAGGTCTAGAAACGTTTTTTCGAGAGTTTTAAGCAGCAACAAAAAAGAATTAATGCATTTTGGTCCCAGAAAGGTAACTGGGTATAACGTTTTCGGGACCAATGCTTTTCAACAAAAAATAAAAATTGACAGCTCGCTCTCTTTTCTCTCTCCCTCGCGCCACAAGCTGCGTGGAGAGAAGGTTTTGCTCTTGCACTCGTCGCTTTGAGAGATGAAACAGCAGTTTCATTCGAACAGCCGAAGGAAACGGTAAACCCCGCATCTCTCTCGGCGCATGCGTTTCTCGCACGTGGGCCGTCGGCTCCATGCTGCAGGCAGGCGGCGGCGGTCTGCATTTTCATCGCCCCGCCGGCAGCGGCGGTCACCAGCTTTCCCGTCTTCTAGCGTTTTCCCAGCTTGCGCCCAACTTCAACATTGTGTGGTGGTCCCTCCAGGCGTCTCCAACTATCGGCACTCCTCGCTGCGCCGCTGTCTAGCAGAAGTGCGGTAATGGCCTCCCGTCGCTCGCCCGGCTTCCTCGCTGGACGGACGCCATTTTGCGCGCGCTTTTTCGCGCTTCCCCAGACGTTCGAGCGCAAGCCCCAGCGCACGGCAGTTCTTGCTCTCGTCACTGCGCCAACTGGGCTGTCATGGACTTCGTAGCTACGGATTCACGGAAGTTTTCCCGCGCACCTCGGCGTGCCCACACCATTCCTTTTGGAACTGATGCCGCGGCGGCTCATCGCAAGTTCTTTGCGCAGCTCCACGGCCCTACTGATGCCGCTGTTCGAGGCGGCGTTTTTGACTCTTCGCACGCACCCTGCATTCCTCAGCGCCTCCGACGACTGCAGCACGTTGGTGGTGGCAGCGTGGCCGTCTACTACGGTCTGAGGCGGGAAGGACCTTCGGAGACCCACCACTCTCTTTCTGCGAGTGCCCATGGATTAGCCTGCTCTACCTACTTCGCCACCGCGCAGCCATCCTGCCGCAGCGGTATAGTTTGTGCAGTGTTCGCGTGGTTATACTGACTCTCTCCCACTGGATTAATCGTGCCTTGATCTCGACTCCCACGCTGGACTGTGCCGCATGCACGGTCTGCCGCACCATGGTTGCAGCGCGCCACCGCACGTACCTGAGCACGTTCACCTTCCCGCCTGGCTCCAAGCAGTCTTATCCCCACACTTAGTCACAAGAAAATAAAACTCCCAGGATCGTTACGAGGGTGTAACGCGTATGTTTGAGCGCTCACTTTGCTGTGAGAAGGCGCAGGACAGAAGCCTGCGTTTAATTTATATGGTCTCAGCTGTTGCAGCCTTGTATTTCATCCCTGGGTTTCCGTAGGCAACGTCGTCAAGTTATGTTGGTTTATTTTAATTTTTTATTTATTTAATTAATTTATTTATTTAAGCATACTGCAGGCCCTTTTCGCACTTTTTTTATTTTCGCCTAGTAGAATTAATATTTTTTTCTGTTTTGATAACACGTCGCTGAAGCTTGCTCCGAGTCTCTAAGCGTGAGGGGGGTTTCAACTTGAAAATCCGTGACCTGAAACTGCGTGTCTGCAGCGTACGCCCATCTCGTCTTTTCTTTTGTCACCCAAGTTGCTCTTTACATACGTTTGCTTTTGCGTGTGCATATCTGCTTTTGTAGCCCTTAGAATGCTCGTTTAAGTTGCATCAACTTTCAGCCTGTATTCTGTTTTACTTGCTTCATATTGCAGATTTCTCAGGGCTGGAGATAATTATCTCCAGCCCTGAGAAATCTGCAATATGAAGCAAGTAAAAGTGACCATCATTATATGCAAGGCGCCGTAGTGTTATGTACACTGTGTATTAAATGGTGCATACGTTTGCGTCTGCTGTTTGTATTCATTCAGATTTGCGCCGTTTAACGTAAGTTTTTTTCGGCACGGACTTTCAATTCGGTCTGTATTGTTTTTCTTTGACTGAAACATGAATCCATCCATCCATCCACCCATCCACCCACCCACCCATCCATCCATCCATCCATCCATCCACCCACCCACCCGCCCACCCACCCACCCACCCATCCATCCACCCACCCATCCATCCGTCCGTCCGTCCGTCCATCCGTCCATCCGTCCGTCCGTCCGTCCGTCCGTCCGTCCGTCCGTCCGTCCGTCCGTCCGTCCGTCCATCCATCCATCCATCCATCCATCCATCCGTCCGTCCGTCCGTCCGTCCGTCCGTCCGTCCGTACGTCCGTCCGTCCATCCATCCATCCATCCATCCATCCATCCATCCATCCATCCATCCATCCATCCAACAGCGGCCGGAAAACCAAACGCGTTTCACGCGAATGACGAGGCGGGTAGGCAAGCAACTGTAAGTGATATCGGGTGATCGCGCACTTCGAAAGCAAGTGCAAGTGATAGCGGGTGATTCGCGCGTTCCAAACACGCGCCAGGCTATAGGAGCGCGAGATTTGGGCCTAGTTGGTTGTTTGGTGTCTGTTTTCGTCTTGTCCATATAAGGTTAGCGCGTTACCACCACGCATCATTCGTTGCAGGCAAATTGTTTGATGATGTATGTTTGCGCTGTGTTATCAGCTACCTATCACAGCTGTCACCAACTCGCCCAATCAGCAATTTTGGTTATCACCTACAAGGAACAGCGCATTTGTCATCCGTACAGATGTAGGACGCCAATCAAACTTTCGTTTAGGAGTCATTTACTCCTCTACACTCGCAGTCCTTCATCTCCCACCCTTCTAGAGAGGCCTGGGAGGCGGCGCTGCTCAGCGGCCACAACCTGCAGTCCCAGCGGACCTTGGTCGCCAGGGCGCGAGCGGCCGTAGACGCCACTGGGGCTCCGGAATAGGTGTTCCACCGAGATTTGTGAGGTGCTGGGCCAATAGGGCCTGGGTTCAAACCACCAGCGTCATAAGCCCCAGAGGCAGGCAAGTTGGCCGCTCTGAACATATCTTCCACCGTGCTCTGAACAGACGCGAAATGCGCCGATACGCAGCGCAGGTAAACGCCGACATTATGACCGCGGCGAGAGAGAGAAAAACTTTATTATGGCAAGTGTGTTTAGACCCCCCTTGGGTCCCTGGACCACCGCACGGTCCCACTCTACGTCGGAACGTTCATGCGGTGTTTGCTCATGGCGTACGCACGAACGCGCAATCATCCGCTATCCCTCGCGCTTGCTTGCCTGGCCGTCTCGTTATACTCGTGAAACACGGCGACGAGGCGACGCCCTGGCCACCGTCACAGCGTCACAAATGCAGGCAGCGCGGTCCAGGCGGCACGAAACGAGCTCGCAAGGCGGAGGCTGGACAAGGAAACGATGAGCAGGCATCCCTACTTTTTTGTCGCATATGCGCACGGGACGCATCGAACCCAAACCTAGAGCCTAACGTCAGATAGCGCTGACTTGCTCCGCAGAGCACTGTCGGCGCGCTCTAGATAGGGCTGCTTACCACTGTTCTTGAGCCTCAATCTCCTTCTGTAATTTAGCAATCCGTTTTCTCTAACCTCCGTTTTGCTTTTGTTTCGTTCATCTTCCTTCATCCGGCCGGCCGCGCGGCCTGTGGGTCCTGGCTCGCTGGGTCCCTGCCGGACCAGCGCCTCGATGACCTGCTGGACGGCCCAGAGTTGTTCATTTTGATTGTCACCTCCTGCGGCTGCTTCGAGTCGCGGACGGATCCTCCGAGACTGGGCTTCTTCCTGATACTTGGTGCAATTCCACAGCACGTGTGCGAAGCCGGCCGTCTCCTTTCGGTAGACTCTGCATTTGCCTGTCGGGTGTGTCTCGGAATACATTCTGCGCATCAGAGATGGGCTGAGGAGTGTGTCCGTCTGCAGCTGTCTGAATAAAACGACTTGCTCTCGACTGAGCCCCGAGCAAGGGGATGGGAGAGTTCTGCGAGCCAAGCGGAAAGCCTTGGCTATCTCGTTGTATTCGGTCCTTGGTGCTGAACCACCGCGGCCAGTCGACCGAGGCGCGGTCCGTTAGCGCGCGCGCCTCGGCGTGTGCCGTCTCGTAGTCTTTATCCCCGCCCGTGTAAAGGTCTGTCAAAGGCGGAGGAGCGGCTTCTGCTCCGCCTGTATACTAATACTTTGCTGTGCCCGGCAGCTCTGAAACACTTCGACCCTTCTTTCTCGGGCAGCTGTCCGCACTGTGCGGAGAAGTCTTCGGACATCTACCACATGGTGTGGGCCTGCCCCTCCAACCCTGCTATCCCCCCTCACCCCAACCCAACCCGGGAGGACTGGGAGGCGACCCTGCTCGGCTGCTCTGACCTGCAGGCCCAACGGGCCTTGGTCGCGCGAGCCTGGGCGGCGGCCGATGCCACTGGGGTCCCGAACTAGGGACCTCCACCTAGTATTTGTAAGGGCTGGCCCCCTCTGGGTCAGCTCATGCATAACCTCCTGTATTATACCTGTACATAAATGTTTTCCACCACCACCTCGTTGTGGTTGCGTTGCGGTCCGACGCCAAGCCCGCGTGCGCCGGGAACCACTTGATTCTCACTTGTCGCTTGCTGCCATCGTTGTTCTTGGATGCCTGCAGTATGCGCGCCGATTCCTTCGCTATCTTGCCTTTGGCATGATTTCTCGCCGCCTGCCTCGAGTCATACAGCACCTTGGCAGTCGCGGTCGGCGTTGGCCACCTCCTCCGCTTGCTCTGCCTTGGTGCATCGCAGATAATTTTTAAAAAATCTTGCCTTAACGGTAGAACTGCTGAAATTTCTGTGGGGTAAATTAAGTCAGACTCCTTGGGGGAAGGAGAACGCCGCAGGGTTCGGTGCTGTCGCCGTTCCTCTTTAATCTTGCTTTAATTAAGTTGTCACCGAGGCTATAGGAGACTACGGGGTTAAAACACACGTTTTACGCGGACGATGTTACGCTATGGGTTACCAGGGGGAGTGATGGCCAGCTGGAAGAAACGCTGCAGCGGGCAGTAAATGTTATAGAGGAACTCGCTGGAGAGGCTGGACTACTTGCTCACAACTCAAGTCGGAGTTGCTTGTGGTGCGGGACAGACCCAGAGGAATTACACACGAGGCGCTACGTACCACCGCCTCCGATGGAAGTGAGGGTTGGGGGAGCTGCCGGTCGTTGAGGTACCGACGATCAGGATCTTGGCGTTTTACTTCCAGGCGAACAGAAAGAATAAGGAGGTATTAGAGCGGCTCAAGAACATGGCCAATGCGACGGTGAGACTCATTAGGAGAATAGCCAACAGGAGGAGGAGGGGGGGGGGGGGGGGGGGGTGAAGGAGAGAGAGCTGTGTAAGCTGGTGCAGGCGTTCATTGTAAGCAGAGTGGTGTATGCGCTTCCCTACCTGGAGTAAGGCAGAAACTATGATAAGGCAAGCGTACAAGGCTGCTTAGGGCCTACCAAACAATACATGGACGGAGCGTTTAATGGGTTTGGGGGTGCACAACACCTTGGATGAGTAAAGAAGGCGCATCTAACAATGCAGAGGGCTGTATGCTCTCGAAAACAGGGCCCGGGAAAAATATTCTAGTGAAGATTGGCATGGGGGTGGAAGCTCCGAGGGGGATATAGGAAAACACAGCTATTGAAGGCGGTACGCTAGGGGTTGTACATGAAACCTTTGCCGAAAAACATGCATCCGGTGCATCATGAAGACAGAAGAAAGGCGAGGGCGAAAGCGCTCAACGCAAAGTATGGGAAATACGAAAGAGCGGCCTACGTGGACGCTACTGATTATGAAGGCAGGCAAGCATTTGTGTTAACGGTAGTGGACGTGCGGGGACGCTCGATCGTTTCTTGGGCGGTCAGAACCAAGTCCTCCGAGATTGTGGAGGAGACGGCAATCTCTCTAGCGATAGCTAGCATGAAGGCTGATCTGATTTTCAGTGACTCGAAAACGGCCATCTGCAATTTCGCGAGGGGTAGGATGCCGGCTGCGGTGTCTCGGCTGTTGAGCCGAGTCAGACTTGGAAGTATGAGAGAGGTTGAGGTGGTATGGGTACCGGTGCGCTCCAGAAACCCGGGGAACGAATCGACTCATGCAAAAGCTCGAGCTTTCGTCAACCGAGCAGGTGAGTCGCCTGTTCCCGGAAGGTTCATGAGAGTGGGCTGCTGGTGTCCTTCCATGACATTACAAACACTACAATTTGAGCCGGAGGATTTTCCCGCCGCCGGATAAAACACAGGTCAAAGAGCAGGAGGGTGTTCGGAGAAGACTCCAGGCGAGATCTTTCCTCAACAAAATATATCCGCAAAAGGCGACGCCGGAGTGTAAATAGTGTACGGACCCGTCGGCACATGATCATATCCTGTAGGAATGAAAGAAAGAGCCGCCCCCTCTGGCTTTGCTGCAATATCCTTCTCTTGAGCAGTGGGAGGCCGTGTTGGCCATCTCAGACTCGGCCGTCCTGGCCCGGGCCGTGGAGTGGGCCGCCCAGGTCAGTCAAGGACCGATGGCCATCTAAACACGGTACCATCTACACGCGCCTTTGACCAAATAAAGTTTTTCCTCCCGCTTCTCCTCCTCCTCATCACTGTACTTCTTGCCATTTATAAAGAAAGTACCGTACCTGAGATCAACTTTACCAGCTCTCATTTTCGCAGTTTCGTGAAATCTAACAGCTGCTTTCAAGGGCGTCCGCAGAATTTTTTGCAGGGGGGGGGGCCCGTTGGTGCCCCGGGGGGGGGGGGGGGGGGGTATGTTCGTAGCAAAAAGGCGCTATTTGCGGAGTAAATTTATTTATTTATATATAAATAAAAATTAAACAAAATGCACACATGAAAGAAAAATTACAAACAGCAAATTAAAGCGCGGCTAGGAGAGGTACATTGGAGTTTATCAACGAAGAAACAACTAAAATTAATAAAAAATGCAAAAAGATGCTATATCACTTCGTGGAGAAGAGTGCTCAGTCTTCCTGCATACGGGTTCTCGACTCACCCGGATTGATGACCAGCACACAGCACAATATGTTCGCAAACACGCAACTACAGTCACTCAGTCAGTCTTCCTTGAACAGCAACTGCAGGCGCCTCTGATTTTTCTGGGCGAATTGCGTAATTACACGTGTGATAAATTCACTTCTGTGCTTCATTACACGCTCTCGGTGCACACTCATCATACACATTGATTGGAAAAACTGTTGAACGCGTACGTTGAAAACAAAAGATGACTATATATACAACGAAAACTTATTTACAAGATAAATGCACGCTCGCAGCTTTATACACCTCGCTCCATCTTGCTTGCGCATCCGCACAGTCGAGCAACCCCACACACACTGCTCGCCGCTCGTCGTTTTCTCGTCCGCTGTCTTGGTTGTTCTCAGCTTCGCTGACAACCGGCCACTAAAAACACCCAAGCACAAACACAGAGGCGCGCACACGTGCGAGGGCTTACTTGCCGCAGTATCCCCGAATGCGCACTTTGGGGGTGAAAGGAACGCCGCGCAACTTCCGAGGGGAAGGGACACTCGCCACTCCGGTCGGAAAATTTGTTTTTGTGTTTTTATGGGGTTCAGAGCCCCAAAACGACTCAGGCTATGAGGGATGGAGTAGTACAGAGTTCCGGGTAATGTCGACCACCTGGGTCTCTTTACCATGCACTGACACGCACAGTACATGGGCGCTGTTGTGATTTGAGGCCCAGCCAGAGGTGACAGGCGAGCCAGGCAGGCGCCATCGGGCTGCGTTGACCAAAGGCGCTGGTTTTCACAGAAGACGCAAAGAACGCTGGTGTGGGGGCGCCTCGGGAGACTGCGTCGCCGTGAACAAAAGCAGCTAATCCCCTTTGCCGGAGATTCTGAAAGCGGCGCTTCTACCGAACTGCGCTACACGTGGATCGGAGGAGACAGCGAGCGGCGGCGGCGCCAACTCATCGCCCGCTTGCCCCTGAGCAGCCCGACAAAGCGGGGGTGGACACGGCTGATTTGTCCTTCCCTCCTTAAGAATTCATCGGTGACCGGCGTAACGACATAGGCGAAAACAAGATGCCCCGTGCACTGTCTGCCTCCGTGTCGCTATCTCTCTAGAGATCAAAGAAACAGACACCCATCTCAAGGCGGCTCGAAACACATGCTCGCCGGTGCCGCTGTATGTCTGGAACAGGTCGCCCTTCAGTAGAGCTAACGATGGCGTGGTTTGAAAACGGCGGAACGACGCACGCCCGGACGCGGCATTTCGCAGATGTGACCATGCGGGGCTGCTTTTACCCTTTTGACTGAGCGCACCACCGCCCCTGGTGTGCGGCCATCACTCACGGTTCGAGTGAGTGATTTTCCAGGGGGGTGCAACCGCCCCCCCTTGCCCCCCCCCCCCCCTCCGGACGCCCATGGCTGCTTTCTTTTTTTTTTTTACCTACCCCTTCATGAAAGTCATTTGAAATGCTAACTTTGCTTCCTTTAATTTATTTTTGTAGTTTATCTTTAAATTCGCTATCAAATGACGGTCCCTGCCAGATATGAACTTGCTCAACCTGTGAGCATTTTATTTTAGAGATTAAATACATATCTAAGTTCGATTTGCACGACTGAGTACACATTTTCCAGATTCGTCACTTGTCTCGTTGGGTTGTCCAGATGCTCATCCTTCGGCAACACTAAACCCAGCATCCGCTGCCGCTATTCGCACCGTTTCTTACATTCTTTAACTGAGAATGTCATGAATTTCATGAGAATCAAGACTCAACAATTGAGTCTTGATTCTAGTGATGCGCTACGGCTGCTGTGTTCGTCCACGTGACACGTTTACTTTCAACTTCACTCAGTTCTATTGCATTAAGTTTTGCCTTAACGTTATTATGTCCATCCAGTACGTTCTGCAAAGTCTCTGCAGCTGACGGCCCTGGGCTACATAGAAGAAGCATTAGTACGAAATATGACGCGAACAATCTGAGTTGAGTGAGTACTAGGATGCCAATTACAAATTGAAGCCTAACAAATGAAAACTTCAACTTTCTTACTCAAGCGTACTCATCATAAACGGCAAATTCTGTTTGATAAAACTTTGCATTTCAATCTATACTTACACTTCGCCACGCTATTGAAACTCGAACGGTTTAAACGTTTAAATTCGCGCCTGAATTTGATTCCGAAATTAGCGACGTGTGCTCGCGTGAAATAAACAACTTTCTGGAAGTCAGCGCACAAACTTTGTTAGTGACATGGAGGTTAGTGATATGACAAGTTAAAAAATGGACGGTTTGGTTTGGTTCATAGAGTTAATATAACCAACTTTTATGGGTTTGGTTTTATGGGGTTTAACGTCCCAAAGCGACTAATGCTGAATTCCAATGGCAGATCGAGACCGCTCCGTCGGATCGCGTACGGAGCGCGTAGATTTGCCACCTCCCAGTTTGCGATTGGAATGCCAGTGATCCCTCGGGAGCGCGACGTCAGCGCCGCAGCGGCGACCGCGGAAACTAGGCGCGCCGCCGGAGCGGACGCCCTGCTAGCTCCGTGTTCGAGTGCGACAGGAGTTGCGCGAGGCGCGATCTCCGCGTTGACAGACGCCGTCTCGGCGAAACAAAAAGGAGGTAGCACGAAGGCCGTAATGTAAAACCAAAACCAAAGCGTATGTACAGGATGGTCCACTCTCCGTGAACACGCGAGTATGCGGCCGCGGTCTTCGGAGAGCCGGTGAGCCTGTCCCTACCGTTCACGAAAGAAGTGGCGGACGACGCGCAGGCAATTTGCTCGCTGCTCGATTTTCCAGCCTTGCGACTGCGAGACGCAAGCCGCTGAACCAATCAGCGAGACAGTCGAGCTTTAGGCAACGACGCCGTCCGCGGACACGCCGAGCGACTAACTGCGCTGCCCCCCGGCCAACGTTTCTCCCTGGCTGCCGTAGTCGTCGCTAAGCCTAACTGTTTTTCATCGATGCCGCAGCTGAGGGCGCTTCGGAATTGGCCAGCGCTGTAGTAAAGGTGCTACTCGCGTCACCGTTTTACTGTGCTCCTCGTCTCATAATAAAATAAAGACATGATCGATTTCTGCGACGCCTCCAACAGCGGAGCTAGCAGACAGCAGGCCAGCCGCACTGGGCATCAGGAAGAAATTTGCTTGTATCGCAGTTATCACTTCTACCAGCAACTCGGTATTGGCCAACGATCCTCAAAAATGATTCATTTGTTACATTCCTCTACTCCAGGGCTTGTTATGAACGCGAACAAAGAATATTAGCGCATTTTTCTGACGCCGGCGGCAGGCATATACAGGCCGGCAGTTTCACACTCGCTGTCCGTTTCAGACGAATCTTCACTGCTGGACTCTGAGCTTTCAGTGCCCGAGTCGGAACTGTCACTTCCATGAAGCAAAATTAGTGCCGCACGGCTCGAAGCAAGATCATTGCCGTCCACTGTTGACTGGAAAGTGCCCGTCTGTCCCGGCTCGCCCGGCTCACCACGTAGCGACGACAGGAACGAAGCGGCTGCTGCCGGTCGCGACCGGAAGCAGACGCGGCGGAAAAGAAAACGTCACGCGAGGTTCCGGTCAAATCCGCCGATTTCGGCAGATCAAGAATCGCTGCTCCACGGAGCGATCCGGGATTTACGCCTGATCCCGATCTGCCATTGGAACATACAACTCGCGCTCCCATTTTACCATTGGAATACGACTGATCCAAACCGAGCAGAAAAACTTGATCCCGATCTGCCATTGGAATTCACCATGAGAGACGCCGTAGTGGAGGGCTCCGGAAATTTCGACCACCTGGGGTTCTTTAACGTGCACTGACATCGCACAGTCAGGTTTATTTCTACTAGGGACGGTACGAAGTCTAATGTATTTGTTTATCGAACGCGCAGCAGAGCCACAGAGCCCCCATCAACGTTACTAGTTGGCTACCATAACGGAGCAAACAGGGCCAAGCCGATCCAAAATAGCATTGAGCGCGGTCGGCGCGGTCTCCATGTCTACGCTCCATGTGGTGTGAAGCTGTGCCTGTTGTGCCCGCATAGTGCGTGTAAATTGGGACATTTCGTGAGGAGTTCCGCAAAAGGGACCGTTCTTCGCAAAGTGTGAGTAGCGATACACGCCGGCATAATGTCTTTCATGCGAGGACCTGCGCCCATCAGGAGGACTCTGCAGTATCTCGAGAAAGGTCGCTTGGTGTTCAAGAACCGAGTGAAAATCATGAGCCTCAACTTCAACACATCTGGAAATGCGCGAGACCGACACGAAGGCATGAAGGATTTCGTTTTCTGGTACCTGCCTCAGGTTCAGTACAAGAATCCTGACGTGCAGGTTGTCATATTCAAGAACATTACGCCGACCCCGTTCGCCAGATTTTGGCTCGAAGACGGCAAGGAGGTCATCATGGATGTTGACGGTAAAACCAAAGACGAGATCCTTAACCAAATGCTAGTGACGCTTGGAAAGACGAAAGAGCAGCTCCAGAAAGAAGCGATCATGAGAGAGAAGAAGGACACACCGGCAAATTTTGGCCGGCAGTATGACAAGTTTTGCATCTGCGAGGTGCCCGGACAAATCCCCTGCCCAGGGATCGTGCCGCTGCCACGAAGTATGCGCGGAAAATACCGCCTTGAACAGGAGCAGTAAATCAAGGAACAGGACACCGGGGCTTTTTTCTTTTCTTTTTCTTTTTGTGGATGTGCTGGTAATGAGAAATTACTTTTACTTGCAAGTGCAGACTTTTGTGGAAAGCGGACAATTCAGGATAGCGGGCGGCTCTATTGGTACGAAATGTGAGCTCATTGTAGGCACGGCAGTGAAGTTGATAAACATGGACAAAACTTTACCTGCTCAGATTTGTTCCTTAATTAAGCATGGCATGTTAAAAGTGCAGGAACTGGACCAAGCTGGTTGTACATTACACAAGCAACTTGCTGTACACTTTACTGACAAACATGAGACAAATGACATGACGCACAAAGCACGAACTGACAACTATTTATTCTTGATATAGGTTTTCCTGTTTTTACAGAAATAACATGTGCTGTGCTGTTAGAACCAGAGTGTGAACTGTAAAAACTGAGAGCGTTGAAACATGAAGAAACCAAGTGCTGACAATGGAAAACATTCTCCACCAAATGGATTTCGCACCTCAAGATGTCACCACGACTACCTCAGCAGTTCTGGTTCGCTATCTGACAATGATAGTGAAACATTGCTTACACATTTCTCGGAACCTGCAGGCGTAATCATTAAAGGTCCGATGATTTCTCTTTGTTTTGTTCTTTGCATGAGCAATGACTGAGGTTCCATCAAACAGAGGGTTTCACTGTCGTTGCAGACAGCGAACTGGAATTGCTTAGGCTGTCACGGTAATGTCTAAGGCACTCAACCTGTGGTGGATGTTTTCCATTGTCAGTGCTTGTTTTCTTTGGGTTCGGTTTCTGTTGTCTTTCTTCCATTCCTGTCTTTTAGCATTCTAACTTTTTACAATTCATGCTCTGGCTCTAATAGCAAGCACATGCCGTTTTGATACAAAATAAAGCCTTCGTCACATACAAACAGTTGTCAGTTCACGCTTCGTGTGGCATTGCATGTGAATTGATGTTTCTGTCGATTCACATGAAAGGAGACTTTTCTTGCGACTTAGTGAGTTGACTCTTCACTAAAATGAAGGATGCTACGAAAGACTACTGTCCATAATACCAGCTGAAAATATTGATCAGCACTGGAGCCACGCTTTGCTGCAGGCGATAAAAGTAGGCGGAAAGCCACTTCTGAAACCTCACTGTCTAGTGCATAAAAGTTCAAAATTGGTGTGCACCTTTTTGGCACAGTAAGAGCCGGAAATGCTTGCAGCAGCAAAATCAATACATTGAATTGGAAAAACTTGGCTGCGCGACACATATTCACGCTGCTAAATTTCACCATGTTTCTATTTCTGACCACTTCCTGCAAGGTAACAGCAGGTTTCAGTTATGAAACATGAGGTTCCGACAGTATCAGCAATCACAAATATTGGTGACAAGTAGTGTCGGTGACAAAACTCCTCAGGACAAGGAAAAAGCAATCTAGGTCCATAGGTGTCACGCCTGCCAACGGACATGTACTTTCACTGCACCGCACTGGAGCACGTAAGTCTGACTGTCACTTCCGCAAGTTTGGCTTCAAAAATTGCCTTGAAAAGGAGCTATTGGCTTTTGTTCACGGGTATGCATCCTGGCGACTTTTGTCCCCCATAGTACATATCCTACAACTCACACCAGCGGGCCGTTTCTACGCCCTCCGGATGCATTGTCCCTCGAGGTCCTCGCCATTGCGCATGCCCTCCAGTCATTTGCCCTCCTTCCCTCTCTTCAAGAGTACACAGTCTATTCAGACTCACAAGCCGCTATACACCACATACAGAAACGCACCCTAACCCCTTCTCTTCAACAGGAGGTCGAACGAGCGGTCTCCGCTTTGCAGCCTTCCATCGTTTTCCTCCGCTGGGTCCCTGGGCATTCAGGGATTGACAGCAATGAGCTGGCTCATCAGCTCGCCCGTGACACACTTTTCCGGGCACCGTTGATCCCCTGGCCCAAGCCCTCGGAGGACGGTGGGAGACTCACCCTTCGCCGCACCATAAAAGAGGTCTACCTCGAGCTCCGCCTCGACACACGCCTTTACCCTCCCCCTCATCCATCACTCACAGTGCCGGAGGCTCGCCTTCTTCGGCACGTTCAAATGAATGCAATCATCACCCCGTCTCGCCTCTTTCTCTATCGCTATCGATCGGACCCTTCCTGTCCCAACTGCCCCTGTATCTATGCGGACCTTGCCCATTGCCTCTTCTATTGCCCGGCTGCTCAGCAGTCGGGTTCCTACCCCCCACCTTCTTTATCCATCACCACCTGGCTCGACTGGCTTGGCGCTGAAGGGGAGGAAGAACAGCGACTTCTGGTCGCCTAGGCGGTCGATATGCTCGGCCTGTAAATTTTGGCCGAATAAACGTCTTCTACTACTACTACTACTACAGCCCATACAAACAAGTGCGACATGAATGCTGCACACAAAGCACACTTGGTAGAAGTCCATAAAAACACGCTTCTAATAACAGCACACTGGACAGCAAGTTGTTCTTATGGTCATGCAACATAGTCATAGAAGCAAAGGAAACCAAACAAGCTGTTGCAACTAGAGTGTGTTATGCAAGCTACGCGTTTTTGAGCTAACACAGCTCCAACTATATTTTTCTTAGTTTTCACATATACATGCATTTCTGTTATTTCAACCTCACTGGAACACAGGAGGTCAGTTTGAATTAAAGAATGCATTCAAAATTTTCTGAGAATTCAACCCTTACTTCAAATATCTGCAATCAAATTCGTATTTGCACTCTAAAACAGGCACTCACAAATGATTCTGCGATACTCGTTTCTGTGCACTTTGAAGCTTGCTCTGCATTGCTTTCATGTGACCACTTCAGTGTGATAAGTGCAAGTTCTACTTCAGCCATGACCTATTACAGTTCCTGTGCATTGTCACCATCAGTCAGCACTGCCATCTCTCTAAAACAGCGCTGCACTGCGTAAAAGAGAGCTCCTGTCAGCTCTTTTTAGCTATGCACCATCTAGCCCAAACAGAAGTTTTGTTAAATTACCTGTCAGCTCATTAGCAGACGTGTTCACAATGCCGTTTTGTTGCCAGATTGGTCATGGGGGCTGTGCACCGGCCAGTTGTGACAGCTAAGGTTGGCACCTAGCCATCAGTGGACGCTGCAGCTGCTATGCCTGGTGTGCAACAAACTGTGCACATCAGTGCATGCCCCGCAACGTGAACAAATAATTTTGGCGATGGCATCTTTTGAACTACGAGGTGCACTTAATCTGCACGTTGATGATGCTTCTTGGTTCAAATGTTCCAATATTTGACATTTTAGGTAAATTGTCTTTCTCATTTGTTTCTATAATAAAGCACAGGCACCTGTTCAAGCTTTCAGACGGGTTTGAATTAAAGGGAAAAATGCATTAACCAATGTAGAAGGAATAAAACTCCACTCAACTCTCTTTCAGCATGCCCACATTATGTGCAATAATGATGTCCAGACAGAAATGGAAGAGATAAAATTTATGTGCATTTATTACAGTTTGTACCAGGCTTGCAGATGTAGTAAAAGCTATGTACAACTTGCACCATCTGCCTTGGCAACCCTTAAGAGCAGCTCGTGGAACAAAACGGAGGTGGCCAAAGCTCTGTCCAGTTCTGCAGAGAAAAATACAGAAAAATGAATTGCACAAATCCAACAATGGCGAAATTCTCTTGAAGCTGGAAAAATATGAAAGCAGTCCATCAAACAAGGTGCTGGGAGAGTCGGGGCAAGAAAATTATTTTGCTGCATATATGCACCTTGAAATATCTACAGACATTTTTCAGAGAAAGCACTTCTTTAGTAGGATGGACTACATAAAGCACTTGTTGTTACAAACACACAGCCAACATTGCCCAAGTACAGCAACCATCATTGAAGATGGTGGTGGAAGCAGGGCTACATATCCTCGTCAGACCCCGCATACATTACAATGCAAATTTGTCTTTTGTGGGACTTTCAAAAAACACATCACTTCTGCAGCCTACGTGCCCTGTAGCCAGCTTTTCAACAAGTGTGAAACAATAGACACGCTGTGAGCAGCCATCCCTAATTGGTTGATTTTTCTAAACCAGATTTCTTTTCCCAGCTCCCAAACACCTGCAAGTTTCCCATGCTTTTGCATGAGATTTCTTCTAATTTTGATTAATATACGCATTCTACCATGCATGTATTCAACTAAATATACGACATAACACATTGTCGCATGTTTATATAGGCCCAGAGGCCTGAAGCAAAGAGCATGGAGAAAACTCATAAATGAAGTTCTATTGGACCTACAGCTGCCAAATTTTGTGTGTAGATTCACTGGACTGCTGAGACTTGATATATCCTTTTGGATTAATGCAGACACGCCAAACTTTTTCTCAGGTCTGATGCGGAAATATGAAGAGGAAGAGAAGTTTCTTTCTATCATAGTAGAAGCAGCAGAAACTGAGGCCACAATAAGGCAAACACAAACAACAGAGTGAATTCAAGTTCAGAGAAACAGCAAAAGCTAATAGTGTATGTTCACCTGAACACTGTTGCACATTTAGGCAAAATGCTTTTGAAATGACAGCGCTTGTAATGGAAGAGAGTGGGCGAGTTGGTTTTCCATTCTGACAGTAAAAGCGCTCAAAAAGACAAGGACGACAGAAACAGTATATGCCTCTCCTTTTCTGTCGTCCTTGTCTTTTTGAGCGCTTTTACTGTCAGAGCACTAGTAAGGTGCCCTATATTTTGAGAAACATTCATTGCTATCGGCACAGAGGTGTTTCAGGACTGCTCTGAACAAAAACATCTACATTCTTTTATTTAAAAAAATTTTTGTCTACTATTAAAGAACAGGGGTGGTATTCTCCCGGTGTCGCCTTTTGCGACATGTCGCATTCGCTCTTCGCTGATTGGCTCGAGCCGCGGTGACGGCGGCGTGACGACACGGACCCGCCTTCCTGCTACGTCATCGTGACGTCGCCCCAATTTACTATGCTTAGTCGAACAACGGAATGCGCTGAAGCGATTCGGGCGGGCGACAGGCTACCGTTAGCATACGAACGCAATCGGCAGTTGCGGCTTTTGCGCCCTTAGCGTGAAAACATGGCGACGTCCTTTCAAGCGAGAGCCGCCTGCTTCAGCCAATTCAGCAGTCCTTGCGATTCCGGTCGGCATGTTTACCGGCAACTACTGGTGTTGTTACTTTTCGCTATGACTTACCTTGCTTCGACGATAAAGTTTAAGCTGCAATTCAGCCTAGTTTTTTAGATACGCTCTCGATTCTGGAGCGCGCAAGCCTAATGGGACCTCCAGCTACACTGCTACCGTCTGCAACTGCCCGAAACGCAGCCGAAACCTAGCACAACCGTCCTGAACGAAAGAAAAATAGATTTGGAGCTTTTTCGCGGTGTTTTATAGACTTCAATGAAGTAAAGCGAGTTTATATTAAATTTGCTAATGTTTTTTTGAACATCAGACGTCATGTGATGGCAAATATTCTTGCTATAAAAGATACGAAACTACTGCTGCTAGTGGATCAACAGTGGTAAATTGTCGCTTCTCGGAGTGAATGAATGCACCGCAGACGAAAGTGCCGGCGGCTTTTTCCGTTTCTTCGAGCATCTGTAAGCAGTCTTTTAGGCCCCGCCCGTATGCGACATGTCGCAAAAGGCGACACCGGCAGAATACCACCCCAGTACACAAGATTCAGCGTGTGCCTTGCTCTCTCAAACTGCCAGTACACACAGTCAGGGCTGGGCACAATACTTGAAAAAAGGATTTTGAACACCAATACCCTCAAAAATCGTATTTACGGTACTGATCCAAGATACTGAAGTAAAATTGAATTCCAATGCAGATGAATACTGTACCGTTGGTACTTTTATGCACCATTTAAATCGCCAATATTAATAAAGCTGGAGATATGATAGGCTAAGTTGCAAAATTTATCAGTGGTTTCTGGAATTTTCAGTGTTTTTGATATGCCGCACTGTAGCTGAAAAGGTTTAAACGAATTTGGCCGCACGGATTTATTTTGAGCTCCGCTGTGAGTGCACCTGGTTTTGTTAAATTAGCACTGGAATGAAGCCATGGTGATGTTGAAACTATTCCTTCCATAAGCAGCCTGGTAAAATTCTTTCTTTAAAGCTAATGTTCTGCATGGAAACCAGTCTCTCATCACTTGACTACATATGAATAACCTTGAAACTGTTTCTGATGCTCTCCATTCGTTACTGCACTATTGACCATTTTCTCTACCTTCACCCTGTGCTAAAAGGTGCAAGCTACGTGTGCTTGGGAAAGCCAAGCAGTTATTTCCCTGGCACTGTGTTTATCAGACATTTGAAGTTACACATTCTTCGATATAGACTAGAAGGAAAACAACAAAGAATACAAGGGCTTAAAGTTTTCATTAGGCAAAACACATCTTGCTAACCTCTGTTGTTTAATTTTTTGTTTTTTTTTTACTGAATGGTAGCAAGTAACACCATTTCCTCAAACCACCGGTCCGAAGGAGCCCCTCAATGTGGCCGGTTTTTAAGCAAAGCAATTGAAAAATGCCTCTCTATACACGTGTACATCTTTTATCAACGGATAAGAGTAAAAAGGTATAGTTAGGAAACTCAAGTTTCACTAGCGCCTCTTAAGAACTACGACTTGCAGTATATTGGTTCTCCAAATGAAAGGAATGCGTCATCTGATGCATTTGACACTGCCACAACTTGAAATAGGGGTGAAAGGTGTTCCTACAATGGCAAGCCTGTCTGCTCGTTCCTTCTGTCACCGAGTGCGCAGAAGAACAACATGTATGTCATCTATCTACTAAACAACAAATGCAGGAAGGAAGACGGCTGACCTGGCCATGGGGCCATGATGTCGTCTCTTTCAGGTTATTTCCTTTTTTCAGTGCACTATCCTCTGAGCGAGTGCCTCAAAATCTGCAGCACACTTTCCTTTTTTTAGTACCAAGTACACTGTTAAAATACACAATACACTAAAAATGCATTTTCGATACTAGTACTCCGTGATTTTCATTTTTGGCATGTGATACCTTATATCGATACAAAAAATATCGAAAGATGGTACTGAAAATACATCCATCTTCGATATCACCCATGCCTGCACAGGAACACAACAAGGTAATCACGACAACAATTCCATCATCGTAAAAGCAAAAGGATAAAGTTCTCACCAGACATTGAAGCATTCAGTCTCAACAACACCACTTCTTTTCTGTATATGTCACTCTGCTCGGAGGGAAGCGTCTTTGAAGCCTTGCTAAACAGCACGTCTGCAACATTCAGTATTACGGGTATCAAGTCAGGCCTCGTTTCTTCACCACAGGCCACTATTTCGCCGAGTGACAAGTGAATCCTCGCCAAAAGCTTCTCGAGGCAGTGTCCCCCAGAAAAGTTCACCAGTTCGGTTGCACACTCGGCTCCATGGTGGCCCTCAAGCCAGCGATGCACCCACGTCAACAGGTCTGCATTGAACTCCAAAGTCTCTGTTCCATGGCAAAGTGAGAAGTCAAGAGCAGCGAGCCATTCCTGGGCTCTTGTTGTGTCGTCTGGTTGCCAGTGGTGGCAAATACTGGCAATGGACTGGCTTGCCACCCGGCAGTCTTCAAGACCACTCTCGGTTTCAAAGTGTCTCCAGTGGTCGAAGAGCTCGAACATGACATCTCTGTTCGGTAGGCAACAGTTCTGTGCAGCCTTGCTTTTGCCACTGGCCTCTCGGGCACGCACAAACTGCAGAATGTCACAGAGTTGCTCGGTGAACTTGGTGAATGCATCCAGGCTCATGCAGGCCCTAAAAGAAATGAGAAAGAAAAAAAAGAAAGGCACATATGCAAAATGCTACCTGCTTTGCAATTCTGGTTTTCGTTCACCAAGCTACCAAGTACTAATGGGAATGAATGTAGGTAGGTACTTAGCTTCCAATGCACATCTTCTGCTTTAGTTAGTGCACATCTAATTGGAATATGCTGTTAAAAGGGCTCAGTCGCCACATTTTCAATGCATGTTCTTTCTTTGAAATGATGCACAAGCCATTAGGAAACTTGGCTCACCGAGTGAAATTTGACTTTACCTGGTAAGTAACTATAAATTACATTCCTTCTTCCATGTATACTTGCAGTTTTGGTTTCTGCAGCCAAATGGCAGTTGTGCCATCGAAAGTAGGTTTGAGATCCGATGAGGCATGCAAAAACTGAAATATAATCACTCCTTAGTCGTTATATTTTCACCAAATTTTGTGCTACTTCGTCTCAAGAGCTAGGATGACAGCTAATACGCAAACAGTTATTACTATATGGCAGTTTTTGTATGCCTTGAACGATCTCGCAAAAACTTGTCACGTCACAGCCACCGTCCGCCTGCTCAAACCAAAATTAAAACGACATGAGAAATTTAGAAATTATTAATAAAGTGCAGGAAACTTCCATGTGCTGATCCATGTGCACTAATCTCTTGAGCATCACTTGAAAGGAAACACATGTAATGAGAGCATTAATGCATTATGTAAAATGTATCTAAACCAAAACTTGTGAAGTTTACCCTCCAAGAGACAGAGGATTACTGATGAAATTGGCACCACTGCAGAAACTCTGCCCATACAGCAAGGTACTGAGTGCGCCGAGACTGCACCACACTTGCACACTTAGTGCTATTTCCGTGTTCGAACTGGCCCACCTTGAAGAAAGTTTGCTAGTATAACAACAAATGGCAATGGGACGTTCAAGAAGGGCCTCAAAAATACTGTGCTTACAGCTAATTTCACAGAAAACACCTGAAAGACAGACAACTGGAGTAACCAGCCTGAAAATATCGCCACTGTGTCCTTCCTGCATTAATTAAAACTGCAATACCCAATATACAAATGATGGCTTGCAGTGTAAAATGGTTCAGAGTGAAAAAATTGGAAGGGACATTTAAAGGGACCATGCAAAGAATTAAAAGCCACTTGTAAATGTTAGAAGTGATGCTCAGAAGCATTGACACCAAGTATGAGTCTTCGGAACTGAGCCGGCAACTTATTATGAATTTTTAAAAATCGTGTTTTTTAAAATTCGCGGGCCGTTTGGTCTTCGTAGGGAGCCATTTTGGAACCAAAATCGGGAAAACAGAAGTCACTAGTCCCATGACGTCGGCAGGCCACCACACGCTGTCATTCGCTCGAGCCGCGGCAGCTACGACGTCACGGGCACACTTCCGGTAGCGGTGAAAATCGTCTGCTCGAGCCGCCGCGCGACCCCCTCGGGCAAGCGCGATCCAGGGCATTGCCTTCGCGCATATGTTTTCAATTTACCTCTGCCGCCTCTTTCTGTCGCGAGTTCGGGAGCCAAGAAAGCGCAGAGACCGGAGAGATGCTGCCGACTATGGAGAGAACTAAATTTTCCTTCCTCCAAGCTGCCGACGCACGCTGCTCCTCGGGAGTGCGACAACCGGAAGTCGTAAACCGAACATCAGCGAATGACGTATTCATGGGCGGTGCCCAGTCCCCGAGCTGTTTTCTTAATTTTTTTATGGTGCCCCGCGCGTACGAGTTGAGGGGGGAGAGGAGGAGCGTGATTTTTAATCGTCTATAACTTCGTTGTTATTGATGCTAGCTCAAAAATTCTTGCGCTGGGGTGACGAGTGATGGATTGCCTATCTTTACATAAACTCAATAAATTTATTTCATAGTCCCTTTAAGCTCCACCTTAAGGGTATGATGCAATAGCAATGATGCAGTATCCTCATAAGCAATGATGCAATATGCAGAACATCATTCTCTACTTTACATTCATAGATCCCTGGGAGTCCTCATACCTCTCCTGGCGCATCAGTGCTCTTAGCACTGGGCCTTGTGCGGCCGAGGTTGCACTTCCTGAGCGACCAAGGTGGGCAGGTTGTGATGACGCAGTAAGGTCACATGACCTAACTGGCCCACCTGCCTCCTATTTTGCTCTCTGGGCACCACCTGCCACAGTCATGCTCGTGATTTTTCGCTCACAACCCTGACAATGCCGATGCCGGATTTTCTGCGTAACGGAGCTTTTAATGCCATTGCATTAATATAATGGCTCATAAATCCAGGACAAGGCTGTAGCACTGGACTTACCTTACATATTTTCTTGTGCTGAATAACAACAGCAGAAACTCGTAGGGGAAGTATTCATAGTAGCGGAGACTCTCTCGCTTTGCAAGAATTTTTGCAGTCTCCTCGTCATCCTTCGTGTTGCTTTCTTCTTTTTCCTCATCTTCCTCACTCTCTTCCGCGGCTTCTTCTTCAGTCTTTTGCACAGCGTTGAGCTTTCTGGCTCTGGCTGCTTGCAGGTCTTTTATTCTAAGAGTCTTCACAAAGCTGGACTTCCAAACATGGTATACAGTCTCGAATAGCAACTCAGGAATGCCTTCTTCTGCAGCATTCCTGGAAGGAGGGAAAAATGAAAAAAATTTGCCCTTTTTTAGTTTCTTTTAACAAGTTCCTCTTCCGTGAAATGAAGTGAAGGCACAACCTTGTGCGGAGCCCTAACAAAACTGCAGTAGTTAAAGGATTGTTCACACAGCAGTTAGTACACTATTACTCATAACGCTACTCGTAACACAAATGAACTGGAACACCTCACCTACTTGTCCCACATGGCTTGGCAGAATAATTAAAAAGCCTTTCAAGCATAATGTGCAGTACCAACTTGAAACCTCTTAGGGATAGCGGTGTAACCCATTATTTTTCTACGAGCCACAGGCACAAGTCCCTGTACTTACTTAAGGGGGGAGGGACATGGGTCCTAGGGCATTTTTTTTTATTTACAGACCAAATGCAATGAAACTGCACAGACTTATTCAGTTTTTTCTGGTGATTTCAAATATGCAATTTGTTTAGTTCTAGACCAATTAGTTCCTGAGATATTAATATATATCATGCCATTGTCTGCTGAAACAATAGAAAACAAATGGGCCACCAGAAATTTAATTTTAATGTGTGGGTAGATACTACAATGTGTGAGGAATGCAACGCTGGAAGCAGTTTTCAGTTTTTTGTCCGTGTGGACAAATGGGCTTAACAGTTAGTTTTCAAGTGAGTTGACCAGACATACAATGCCAGAAAACATGACACAAATGAAACTAACTATTAAGCCCATTTGTCCACACAAACAAAAAACTGAAAACTGCTTCCAGCGTTGCATTCCTCACACATTGTAGTATCTACCCACACATTAAAATTAAATTTCTGGTGGCCCATTTCTTTTCTATTGTTTCAGCAGACAATGGCATGATATATATAATATCTAAAGAACTAAATGGCCTAGAAATAAACAAATTGCACATTTGAAACAGCAGAAAAAACTGAATAAGTCTGTGCAGTTTCACTGCATTTGGTCTGTAAATAAAAAAAATGATCTAAGACCCATGTTCCCCCTTAAAAGCATCCAGGTGTGCACTGCCCATCTAATAGCTCATGCTAGCCATGGCTCTCAACACACTCCTAGGAAAACTGACTTCGCCAGCAGCAGTGCAACAAAATTCACATGCACCAAGACGAAACATTCAAACCTTAACCCTAACAATTAAGGGGCCTGAGTTTAAGACTCGACATATAAAGAGCAAAATGGTACAGAATGCTATGCATCCGAGTCGTGCCTCACCTCTCTAACGCTGCTGGTAACCACATCAGCAGGCCTTGCTCTCTGCACAGAATACGGGCAGCCTTGGGAATCTTTACGGCAGCGATCAGTATCCTCAAGATGGTCTCCTTCAGAAAAAAAAAAAAAAAAGAATGAAAGGACAAAAAAGGCAGAGTCAACTTGTCTGTCAAGCACTTTACCCATATCTAGACACAAGAGGTGATTCAAGCAAACCAGCACTTAATCAGAAAGTCTCCCACACAGATGTGAGTTCGACGACTAGCATAAAATGCTATACAAAAGCTCATATGTGAATGAAGCAGAGAACACACAGATCCTGTTCTGTCGATTATGAGCTAGAACACAAAGTCACTTCTTTGCAGCCCTTCATACCTTAAGCACAGTGGGATGCTCAACCATGGGATGCAGGTGTCAGCAGAACCTGCCATGGTTTTATGGTCATTCACTGCCACCTCGACATCACAGGCTTATGCACAAAACAAGCGCTACCTCTGCCGGACGTAAAATTCTTGTGTCTTGAACATCTGAACAGAGTCTACGGGGGCCACTTAAAAGTTTACACTCATGGCTCTGAGAGCAGGCATAAACAGTCCTGCTCAGCCGCATTCTTAGTGGCTAAGCTTGAAATATCTTGAAATGGGCATCTGCAAAGAGTAGCATCGTCCACTTTGGCAAAATCATTTGCCATTGCAAGCACATTTAAACGTCTGTCCTTTTGCAAACCACAGAGCATCGTCATTCTGTCTGACTCCAAGGTTCCATTACAGCACCTGCAATGAAGGACACTCGCTGATAAATTTTGCCTCTGGCCCCTCACCTGGCTGAGGAAGCTACAATTCAAAGGATTTACAGTTTGCTTCCAGTGGCTACCACCTCAGGTTGGAGTCGCAGGTAACACGGCAGCAGACTTTCTTGCCCAAGAAACCCGGTCTTGTCCACCTTCAGTTGCGGTCCCAAAGAACTAGAACTTCGCAAGGCAGCTAGTGGTGCAACACTTTTCTGCACTTTGGCCGTCTCTGCACCTCCCTTGCGTTACACGACGCTTGTTGCACCACACAGCTACTCTCTTGTATCCACTGTGCACAAACTCTGCCTATACGCCAGCATGGATGCACAAGATTCATTGCACCACCCCATTTATGTGTGCACACCGTGATGTTGTGGGTGATGTGAACGATTTTGTTTTAGCCCGCCTGTGTTATTGTGCCAAGTATGAGACGCTTATGAAAAACTTGAGGAGACTGACCGTTCCCATGGACGTTTCTCACATTGTGTACCCTCAGGGGTCGTGAATAGGGGATATTCAAAATTCCGCAAGTGCGCTTTCCCACATAACTATGTTGCCCCAAACAAGATGGCCGACTTCGCTATAAAGGAACTACGTGGGCTACAGGACAGGCGCTAAAGGTCTGGATAGAATGTAAGAAACGTATAATGGAAGAATAAAACAAAAAACCAGTCTTTCTTGCTATGTTTCAGCTGGAAACGCATGGTCAGCCATCTTGTTTGGGACAACATTGTTATGCGGGAAAGCGCACTTGCGAAATTTTGAATATCCCCTATTGAGTGGCAATCAGTGACACAATCATTCTTGAAGTTTTTAGAAGACACTGGCCTTATGGAACAGTGGTAGAGACACAAGCATTTAAATCAGTGACTCAGGCAGAGCAATCGTCGACAGGCCAGTGTAAAGCTAATCCCACTTGTACAGGGAGGATAAAAAGTAATGCAAACAGAATGGCACCTACATGCTCAGCTTTTTTAATGTCTTTTCATCGTGCTTGCACCTGAATGGTAACAAAAAGGCCATAGAGTGGCCTATGATATAATCATGGCCGAATTCAGGCACAAGCACGATGAAAAGAAATTTGAAAAGTGGAGCATGTAGGCGCCGCACTGTTCGTATTTCTTTTTATCGTGCCTGTACATTCACGCCACCCCCCCCCCCCCCCCCCCCCCGCACCACAACAATGCAAGCACTCACTTTCAACTTAGTTTTCCTAAGCTTGTGTACCGGTTTGTAGGGCACTGCTGTGGTTCACTATGGATAACCAAATACCTAGCTCTTGCTTTCACTTAACACGTTGCGGAGCTAGTTGGCGTACGGTTCGAAAAGAAGAAATTCAGCATTATTTCTTCTCAGTAGAATTTTGCTTACACTCTTCTCGGCTACCTAGACAAAAAAGCAGGCATGATGTGTATGCGGTGGCCAGCTTAGCATCATCAGGCATCGTGCAAAGAGCTGTGTTTTCTCATTGCTAGGCTCCTACAAAAGCTCCTGCGGCTTCAATCCTCCTCAAATCCAGCAGTGTGCCACTTCCAAGCATATCAGGCTTGACAAGAGGCAGCACACTATGCCTGTCAAGCAGGAGTAAAAGAGCAAGTGCATCCTCGTACCCACCTTGGTGTTCTTCTGACACAGTGGCGACATGAAGAAGGTTAGGAGAATGTTGAACACATAACGCCTCTTACAAAGGTGAAAGTCCAAACCACAGCGCAAGTAGTCGGCCACCACACCTAGCAGCCAGTTCCTCTTCAGGTAGTGCTGGGGAATAAGGGCAGAAGTGGGCACAGCAACACCATTTATCAGAGACAGAGAAAGGTGGCAGAATTAGGCACTGTGGCAAGTCTGAAAGTTGTACTGCTTAATTTCTCTTTCTCACAGGTGAACATTAAGTGTGCGCAACATAAAAACAGTGTGCGCAACATAAAAAGAGAATTGCTGAACAGGCTGGAGGCATTTAGACACCATCCAACCTTAACTCAATGCTCGGCCTATCCAACACTAAGCCATCTACATCAACGCCTAAGTAGAAACACTACCTAAACATACAAAGCAATGTTTCTCTTTTTTACGGTCGGCCATAACTGTTGCCTCAACTAGAACAATTCATGTATTACCGGGGACAAATGTAACTGACCCACCCTTCAAGTTCCGTACCGTGTTGCACAGCGTGTGGGCATCACCTGGCAATGCACTCCTGGTGCTGAGACCAGCGCAGTCCCTGATAGTGCACAAGTCTTAACCCTTTGAAGGTTTTTGCCGTATATGTACGGCGGCGGTTTTCTGTCCCGCAAGATCTTTGCCGTACGGGTACGGTTTCGATCTTCCGTTTGAAATTTTGCGCCAAAAGAACAATGCGTGCTCACTGGGGGGTGCTGCCACCTCTTAGGACTTACAAGAAGTGTTTGAGTTTTGTGCTGCCTTCTTACGGAGATAAGCAGAACTTATGTCTAGCTTTAGCGCGGCGGCACAGACTGCGGCAACACCCCTTTTGTAGTTTTGGTTTCGCCGCGTGATCGCAACGGAGTCGCGCAAAATTTGAGTTTTTTTTTTGTCAGCACTATCTTGCAGGGGCTGCCGAAGTTGATTTCTATCTTTATTGGCGCTGCTCTTAGCTTGCTTATCACCGTTGCTCGCGAGGTATTCTCGCCCTCTGTGCCAACGCGCCTACGCGGTTTCGATTCCGCCGCGGGATCGCAGCGGAGTCTCGCGAAACGTGTTTTCTCTTTGTGGGCACTGTTTTGCAGAGGCGGCGAAAGTTGATTTCTATCTATATTGGCGCTGCTCTTAGCTTGCTTATCACCGTTGCTATTCTATTCTATTGAACATTTTCCAGTTGTGAGTGATGCTGTCACCAAAGTACTGTTCCTAATTTTTTTTTACTATTTATTCTCGATTATATACATTTTGTAGATTCAAGATCCGCAATAAAGTAATTTGACCACCTGGGAAAGTTTTCTTCAAAATAATTCGACCCTCAAAGCGTTAAGAGCAAGAGTGCATCATGAGGTGGTGCCCACATGATGCGCAACACGGTATGGAACTTGGAGGGGGGCCAGTTACTTTTGTCCCCAACAGTACCTAGTTGAATGGCACTACTACTAAGTGTGCAGTACTGCCAACCGTTTACACACTGATGTCATGCTGCACATTTGAGGAATAAGACCGAGCTGTGTTTGCATTTGAATTTTACCTGGTAGTACAACACAAGAAGGTCCTTGTTAAAAACGGTAACAGCACGAAACATGAGGGGCAAGGCAAGGCAAGAGACAGATGAGCACTGAACTTACAGCTGGCATTTTTATTCGGGAAATTCACATTCAAGGGGGGACATGAGCTTCATCACCAACTTTCTCTCCTTTTGAAGGAATTAGATGGAATTTTTTTTGTTGTTAACTAGTAATACTTTCAAATGTAACCATAAATTTTTCTACAAATATTTTCCTCTTCTACACCAAGTGGAAAGCCTGCAGACTTAATAAAATGCGGCAGAAGACTGGTTCTGAATGCATTTCTGAATGCATTTCTGAATGCATGCTATGCGTGAAGACAATCACTGAATTTTTTTCACCACAACACAATTTTTTTGTTTTCATTTTTTGCAGTGAACTTGGCATAGACATGTCTGAACTGTAAGCAATATGTCACACCCAAAATCTATGATCCATCAAATTGAAAAACCAAGATTGTCATCACATAGAGTGCAGTTCTGTGAGTGCAGTAAGAGAAACGAGGTCAAAGAAGACAAAACAATTGTGAAGAAATCTGCTCAACAGCATGAGCAGAAAACGAAGAAAGACACCAATTTTTCAAGCACTCCCCAATGTACAATGCCTCCGCAATTCATAAAAATATTTTTTGAGAGCAGCACTAATTTGACAGATTTCACCAATGAAACTTTGGAACGGCATAGAAAACAAGGCACACGAACGGTAACCATGACTTTCAAAAAGCTGATTTTTTTGGCCATTTTTTATGATTTGAAAGCCGCGTCCTTCCCTTAAATACTATTCTGCTACAGATTACACTCATGCCATGTAATATTTAATAGTACAGAAAAACAACTAATTAACTTGTAACATGTCACATGTTACCCCACATGATGTGGATTTTAATGCCACAAAGTGACACATGGAATATGAGGGACGCTGTAGTGGTGAGTTCCTGACTTATTTTGACCACCTTGTGTTCTTTAACGCGAACTGACGTTGCACAGCACATGGGTGCATTTTGTAATTTGCTTCCATCGAAATAGAGGAATAGTATTCCGAAGTATTCCGAATTAAAAGCAGCAGTTGTAAGTTCAGAACTCGTCTGGCTTTTACCCTAATTTTTTGCACTGTTACCACTCCCATTATGCAGTACCAATACAGTGCTATGCTGCTACACGTCGTTGCACTTTTATTCTGACTAGGTTTCGTTTTAATCCCTAATGAACAAAAGGAATATCTAACTTCCCCAAGTATGCGAGGCAGTCGCGCGAGTAAAAGCCACAATTTACCTCATCCTTGAAGTTGTAGAACATCTTGTAGAAGTCGGGCACGTTTGCAATGTCCAGCACTGGCTTAGCAAGCAGGAAAGCTACAACTGCGTTGAACATGTAATGACCTAAGAACAAGAAAGAAAGCAACGACCAGGAAAGAAATCAAACTATGTAGTACAAAAGCAAATCAGTTGACAGGTTATTGTTGAGCACTGCCAATTTTGTAACTCTGTAAAAAATTGCAGTCGATTTAGCTTCCTTGGCCAAATGCAAGGTAAATGCACTATCACACTGCGTTTCATTTCACTTTCAGCTCGAGATTAGGGTTCCAAGGTCAGGCTTCAGGCAGAGATGGCAAAATCAGTGATTAGGGACTTTAGAGGCAGTGCACTACAAAATTTTAAGACCTTTCAACGCACCTTAAGAGGGCACTACAATAGCTGTGTGTTCCAAATCGACTGCGCACGGATGGAAATTGATGAAGACGATGACATACAATGCACAGCGCAAGAGAGTGGCAGTTAAACGCAAGGGTTGAACGGTTGACAGCAACAGTGATAGTATAGTGCTGTTTTGCAGTGGTCGGCAAAGCCAATCTGTTTGTGCCGCCATGGGTTCGAAACCCAGGCGTGGCGCATTCATGGCCTCATTTAATTTATTTCTGGAAGTCTAGCTGGCTTCAGTTACCCGAAGACACAACGGTTTTTTTTCGAGATTGGAAGCCTAGCGCACTAATACACAATCAAAATCTGATGTCTGCATGTCACTATTCAACTAAGGTAGAGGGAGAGTCAGGGGAAAAGGTTGTCGGCCTGTGTGGATGGATTACCACATCCTTATGAAAAGAAGGCTGCTTTCACTCAAAGCAAAGCTTTGATAAGCTGGAAAAAGAGAAAAAATGAAATACAGGTATGGCTGCGCGGCTTCCACAAGCACACTGCAATGATGTCAATATAATTTTGTACACGAATCTCTGAGGGTAGCTACACTGCCACTCACTTATAAACACTGATTATGGAGTCCTTTTCTGTACTGATCTCATGAATCTGAACCAAGAAGCAGGAAAAAATTGCTGCATTCCCAAATCCAATTTTCTTGGCAAAATAGCCAGAAAAACCGAATGATCAATTTTTACCCAGGATAAAAAATGATGAACGATTTACTGAATTAAACTAAATGTGACAAAGGTGTGCTCGCACAACTGCACCTACGGTGGCACACTACACTAGCTATATCCAACACATAATGAGGTTTTCCAGTGTCTGCTGCAATCTGAACACCTGAGTGTAACTGGTGTGACGCAAATGTTTTCCTTTCCTCTTAATGTGACGCAGGTTTCCTCCTTTCCACTTAGTTCTAGCTACTGTGTAACCTGCTTCACCTAGGAAGCAAGTTGTGTGATACGACTTCCTACTTTCCATGACGCCATGAAACCAGCTTTCCTCCTTTCCACTTGTCCACTTCCCACAGTGGACAGGTTGCCATTTCAACCTGTCTGATGGGTTGCGGGCAGCCTGCCATCCTCCAGCTTAAACGGCGGACGGGATGGCTTTTTTTGCTAGCAAGGTGTTTTCAGTCTTCCTTCCCGTCCCACTAACTTATGAGCACTTGTGAGCACTGTCCAACTGCTGTTCAGTCCCGCCACTAGTGGTGCTCACCCGGATCACTGATGACGTCGATGGCCGAGGCTAGGTAGCCCGAGACCAGGCAGGGCACGTGGGGGCAGGTGACAGTGGCCGCATTGCGCAGGGTCTCCAGAACCGAGAGCCAGAAGCTGCTCAGGGCAAAACGCGAGCCTTGCAGGTGGTGGTGAAGCAACATCACCAGGTTGCAGCCCAGGCAACGAACCTCAAACACCTCGCTGCTCAGCGACATCAGTATGAGGGACAGGCAGCGCGTCTCCACTACCTGCCTGCAGTTGACCAGGGACCCTGCACAGGGTCAAGCCGCATGTCAAGCAGTGCATGTGTATAATATATATATATGAGAGAAGCCAACAGCCACAGAAACCAAGGGGCACAGGGGATTTTTTTTTAATTTTTATTTATTTATTTTGTGGTGCTGATCAATTTATATTACTGAATATGTTATTGCTTAAAGCTAATTGATTAGAAAAGCAGAAGAAAAAACAACCACATGCCGCTGGTGGATCTATATATATATATATATATATATATATATATATATATACCGTATTTACTCGCATAATAGGCGCACTCGCATAATAGGCGCACCCCTAGTTTGAGCGCGAAAAATCAGATTTTTTTTTATTTCCGCGCATAAAAGGCGCACCCCGAACTTGGCACTGTGATCAATACTGTATTTACACGATTGCAAGCCGACACCTTGCCACCCCCCGCTCCCCAATCTATATTTTAACAAAGTTTTTGCTGAACTGACTACTAGTCCTCACTAGTGCTGCTGCGAACCCACAGCACGTACATCGACAGCGCGTAGAACAGCCGCACACAGTTTTCGGGGATGCTCACTTTAAACGTCTGTGTGGAAAGCTTCATCTCCAGCCGGAAACGTTCCCCACTTAGGCCCGCGAAAACCTCGGCGCTTGGAGTCGCGTACGAAAATTTAGGGACGCCGCAGTCGCAACTGCCGCCCTTCTCGGCCACGTCGTATTTTCCAACCTGCCGCACGCTAGCCGTGTTCGAGAGCAAACTCCCAGCCGTGTAGCTGTTAAGGTGCTTGGCCGTCGAGCTAAAACAGCAATGCTCCGCGGCAAAGCCATAAACCACGATGAACTATCGCGCTACCGCAGATCCCGGTGCTTGACAGCAACAAAAAAACTAAACAAAACAAAAAAAACGAGCTGGAGATGCTGATGGCGATATGGATAGCGAAAGCTCGCGGCGGAGGAAAACGTTGATGATGATGATAAGCTCTACCTCAGGCGCCCTCCGTGGGTGGCGTCTGGAAGCTCCTGTGCGCGTGTGTGGCCTCCACGATCAAGCGCGCCCGTTGCGCGCAGCCGGAGCCGATCGCAGAGGCCTCGGCGCAGCATTCCGAAGGCTGTTCCCGCGTGGGTCGTGGAAAGTTTCGGTGCGGCCCTTACACGGATCTTTTTTTTTTTTTTTTAATATTTTCTTCGGGAAAACGGGGTGTGGCCCGTACGTACACGAGTGCGTTTACGCGGTGTGTTCAATTTTGAGAGTCGAAAAATTTCAGGAAATTTTACCCCGCGTAATAGGCGCACCCCGAACTTTGAGCCGGATTTTCTGGAAAAAAAGTGCGCCTATTATGCAAGTAAATACGGTATACATATATATATATATATACATATATATATATATATATATATATATATATATATATATATATTGAGCATGTTTATGCTAAGCTAGAGAAGCTGCGTAAAAGAGTATGTTTGAACTGTACACAACACCGCATGTCTGGGACAACACATAACTCCGCACAGGGACCAGTGCCTCAACACACGAGTCATATTTTGGCATCTAGGAAACAATGCAAGACTGTCACCAAGATAACCACAGTTAAACAGACATAGAAAAATCATTCACACAAAATTTTTTTACATTCCGGACATAAAGAGAGACCGAGCAGCCTCTCATATGGAGAATTCCTATTGGGACACCTGTCGCTGCTCCCTCTCTTTATGTGTGAATGTCGACATTAGCTCCAAAAGTATCAGCCAGCTCTGGTCCTAATCTATGCAGCAGCAGATGTAGAATACCTTAAAGGGACCAAGCAGCACCGCACCAAGTACAGACAAGGCCAGCTCAGTTAATCCCAGATATATCGAATTGCTGTGCATATCGAACAGTCAGATCATTCTTTTGAAAATCCCATGCAAAAGAAGAGCACTGTTTTCTGCGTTTATTTAAATGCTGTTCATCAGAACATTTGATACGCAGAACAGCGTGCCCCACCTCTACAAGTGGTGCTTTTCCTAACGGCTCTCACCCGATCACTTTTCAGGCATGAATGGTTGGCTGCGCTGCCTTGAACACCCACTGGCAGCACAAATGCTGTAAAATCACATGATGAGGCGAACGTGGGGTGTGCTTGTAGGTAGCCTTTGGTCTTGGTCTCTCATATTCATTTTCCACGAGACACTGCTGTCATGTTAACTCTTTCCTTACCACGCCACTGTGCTTCGATCACCGGTGATCGAAAAATTCGAAGCGCTACGGCAGCGCGACCGTGGCCGCTACGGACTTGCTGAGTCATTCGGTTTGTTGTTCACACATTAAACTTCAACTTCCTGTTTAGTTTATATTTTTGCCAAAAAGTGGCAATTTTTGAGACGCGCTTGAAGTTGGGTGTGCGGCGTCGGGCGCTCCGAACAAGCCGTCGTCATCGGGAATGGCGCTCGCTCAAAAAAACCCCGTTCCACTCAATTCCGCTGCATTTGCACCACATATTTTTGATGTATCGATTAGCACGGACCCTGACGACGATGCTGTATCGTCAGGTATTGTTTCGAAGCCCAAACTGGGGCAACGAGAGCCCAGAACGCTCGCCTGTGCGTTCAGATTCCTCGTTCCGGTCTGTTTGTGCGAACCGAAGCTCCTCATTGTAGCCGTTACGGTGATGTGGCGCCATCTAAGTTGTTCTCCAGAGACTACAGTTTCGGTTTCTGCGTAGAGAGCAATTTTCCCACGACGCGCGAATTTTTGAAACGCCCTTGAAGCGGAGGGTACGGTGCGGATGCTCCGTGCATGGCGTCGGGCGCGCAGACGGCGCGCGCTCGGAAAAACCTTGCTGCGCGCAATTCTACTGCGTTGACTGCAATTATTATCTATGCTACGAGTAGTAGAGTCTCTGGTGACGATGTTGCATTGTCGGATTTTGGTTCAGACGCTGTAACTGCGCAAACCGATCCCGGAACGTTGGCCTGATAGTTTCGCTTTCTTTTTCCTGTCCGCTTGTGCGGGCGCATCTGGTTTGTTGTTCAGACGGTTAGTTCCATTTTCGGCCTAGTTCGTAATTTCCTCGCCAGTCGTGCATTTTTGAAGTGCCCTTGGAGCATAGGCTTATTGCGACATAATACGCGGTGAGGATGGCGTCGCGTCGAGGTCGGGCGCTTCGCGCGCTCGGAAGAGTCCCGCTGCACGTGATTCTCCAGCCTCTGCAGCTGATTTTCAAGATCCTCCGAGCAACAGTGCCTCGGACGAAGATGTTGTAACGTCGGATTTCGATTCTGCAGCTACATCGCAGCTATACTTATAGCATACTATATATCGCAATATCACACCTATACTTGTTGCGTTTTATATTTTTTTTTTGAATTTTTGACGTAAATTAAATAAGTTTTGATTTGTATTTTTTAAACCACGCTTACCAAGCTTTCGTTTGGCGCATAACATTACACTTCCAATTTTTTTTTTTGTTGGACTGTAAAAATCATATAAAGGGCACTCTCAAACGAGCCTTTTCAAGAGGCATGAAGAAAAAAAATTCTAGCTCGAAAACTATTCAAGTTATAATTTTCAAACTTTAATGCCATATTTTAGAAAGAATTTGAATTGTTTTGTAGTTTCTAGAATTTTTTTAGTACAAGTGTTTGGAAAGTTATTCTCATATAAACACAAAACTTTTCTTCTTTTTTACTTTTTGTTGTGTTTACTGATTTTTTTTCACAGCATTTCAAGCAGAATATGTGTTCAAATAAATTTCATTATAAAGCGCATTCTATCTGAATTACTGTTATGCATTTTATATAATTTTATCTATCACACCTTTTCTAAAAAAAAATTTTGTCTGAGACATGTGAAAAATGGTCGTTTTTCCCGTGGTAAGGAAAGAGTTAAGAAGCCAACTATCAGTACACTGCTTGTTATACGGCAAAGCCACCCTAGCTGACCAAAGGCTAACAGAGGCTTTAGCTTCACATGCTTTGCTTGTTTTGCTGCCGAAGGTGCTGCGAAAACCAAATGTACCTGGATGTTAATGAGATTATTTGTAGTGTACTGCCAATGGGATTAGACCTCTCATCACAGGCCATTGCTGGTGTTGCAAAGCCCTGTCTGCAACAGCTTCGATGTGAAGCAAGCAAAACCTAACGATGCCTAGGGAGCAGTAAGCTGCTAGGACGCCAGCAGGCAGCATATCACTGCAAGAAGCTCATCACTAGCTTGAGTGCAATGTATTCTTGATTCTAGGTTGCAAATAAGCAGATGTACTCCATTTTTTAAGAATCGAATTGTCGATACACCGAACTATTTTGTGACTCCCTTTGAGCTCGATATATCTGGGATTGACTCTAGTAGGAGGCAGGTGGCCTGCACACAAAGTGCTAGGGCATGCTTTGACAAATTGCCTTTGACAAGCGCTACGGCATGCTTCAAACTGCCTCTTTGTGCTAGCTGTGTGTGTACTCGGGCACTACTGCAGCACAGCTACAGTCAGCCTGGATACAATGCTAATATACAGCATCATTTGTGCAAAAAAAAAAAAAAAGGTTGCTAGTGTTTGTCACTTTGCTTCACCTTTTCCTCTAGGACAATACAAAGGAGATGGGTACCAGACAGAGCGACAAAAGACCTAGACCTCAGCTCTTGTTACGCTAAACAAGTGTGTTACTGTAACACAATAGGTAATCTTCTGAAGACATCAATAAAGAACTTGGGTAAGCTTGAAAATTCCATTGCCACTCAATCTACCGATGGCACAAAGGTCTCTAAAAATAATACATGATTTGTAACGCTCTCACATTTAAAAAAAAAAAAAATGGAAGGCCTGCATGTATCATTAAGAGCAGAAACAGCTTCCCAGGAGAGAAGCAGTAATAAGAAATTCAGAGGCGATCAGTTGGATTGATGCAGAAAAAACGTGACAGCATTTTTCTTCCGCTTTACAATCTATTCCAATTCTGATTCAGTAGGTAATCGCTTAGTTTACTCATTTTTGCTGAGTAATACTTAGTCCGGTCCCTCCCTTACAACTGGAGAAGACGATTTCTCTCTCTCCACCTGCCAGGTGAGGAAGGTGGAGAGAGAAAAATCCCCCTAAACATCACCTGCCACGGTTGGCAAGTGCAGGCTTCACACAGATGCCGCTGACGGTGGACAGTGTTCATCTTTACGGCCCTCCTAATGCCATGGCATAAAAAAGCAGCACTGACCTGGAGAAAGCAGGGTATACAGGAGAGGCAACACAAATCTGGGATCATAAAGGCCATCATCAGCAACATTCTCCAAAGGCGCCACCTGCAAGAGAGCATTTCAACTTGGATGTAGGGCAACAATAAGGCAGCCAAACTATATCTCTTGATCTATGTCATAGGCTCAACGCACAAAATGCCTTCTATCCCCAAGACCTACCCGGGTATGCTGCAGGTAAATTTTGGAAAAACTGGTTTAAAAATTTCAATCAGTTGCAACAAAGCATCAAATAAAACAGGTTATATTTTCTGATGAGTAAATGAGACAGCCATGCTGGAATGACTACACAGGTTTCAATACAAACTTAAAGAGATATTGTAATGCAAAGTACAGTGAAAGCTCGTTAATTCAAAACTCGATAATTCGAATTTTCGGATAATTCGAACTACACTACTTGGTCCGGCGAAGGTCCATAGAGATCTAAGTATAAAAAAGCCCGTTAATTCGAAAGCGAGTCGGTTCCGTTACGGATAATTCGAACTACGCGCCACCGCGTCTGGGCGGCTTGGCACACAGCATGTGGCCAAAAAAAAAAAAGCCCTTCCTCCGCATAGTTAGAGGCTGGGTACGTCCTAAACGGGGACAGAAGATGGAACTAGATAAAATCTTGGAAGAGTGGGTAAAGCTTAAATGGCGTCATCACTGACGCGGTGGCCGGCGGCACCGGAGGGAAGGGGTTGGCGACCACTGCGCTGGCGGCTGCCTACCCTCTTTTCGGCGCAACCTCCGGAACTCGCAACCAAATGCTCGTTAATTCGAGCCCTGTTAATTCGAAAATACGGATAAGCACTGTCAGCGCGGTCCCAGCCAACGCCCATGACGGCTATGACTTCGGACAGGCGCTACAAATTACGAGCGAAAAACTTTTTTTTTTTCTTTGCGTCGTCCTTGCTTCCACCCATCGGTCGGTCGCCAACGGAAGCACGCACTCAGCCGCGAACAAGACGCCGGCACAAGCGCTGGCACTCTGCCAAAGTTCGCTTCCCCCCTTGCTGGAGCTAAGGTTAAAAGTGATGTTATCCCTGCGTAGCATCTTGGCGCCCCGCCAAGAAATGCGTTGGGGGCCGTGACGGTGCTGAAAACGAGGCTTGCACAACCGAACAAGCGCTGGCACTCTGCCAAAGTTCGCTTCCCCCTTGCTGGAGCTAACGTCAAAAGTGATGTTATCGCGCGCCGCCAAGAAATGCGTTGTGGGCTGTGACGGTGCCAAACGGAGGGAAGCGTCAACGACTGACGCTTTTTTTTTTTATTCTTAGGCAAAAATCGGGGGGTGGGTGGGTTCATTATGTGAGTGGGTTCGTTACGCGAGTAAATACCCTACATACACCGTAATGCAAATGGTTCTTGTCGGTTTTTTCGCCGCCATTCGATAATTCGAACATCGGATAATTCGAACGTTTTTCCCGGTCCCGTGACGTTCGAATTAACGAGCTTTTACTGTACAAGAAAGATCAGGATGCAAAGCTTGAAAAAGAATGTCAGCTATGCTCTCACAGCACTTCATGCTTAATGAACAGCTTAAGACTTCAAAGAACTTAACAAGAAACAAAGTACTTACATCCAGTTCTAAATGCAGTGGAAAGCGCAGAACGGTTGCAGCCATCTTGTCCTCGTTGATCAAGTTCAGGACTTCCTCAGACTTGGGCTGCTTGAGCAAGCTAACGGAGGCTTTCTTGTGCAGTGAGTAGAAGGACACCGCTGAAGGTCCCCACAAGAATGGCCTGGCGGAGGCAACAGGTATGACACGCATGAGCTAAAAATCCAAACTGCTATAAATCCAACAAAGAAAAAAAGACTACCTAAGGAGGTGCACCTTCACAAAGTGACCAAGAAAGCGCTTGCTCAGTTAGCGCAATGAAGCACAAGTTTACAAGCCCAAGCAGGGGCCAGAACATAATGACAAGTGACATAACTGCTTTGTTACCCCTTATCCCTTGTCTCTATTATGGAGGGATGCGAATCTCAAAACTATTTCTAAGGTAGAATTCTTTACAATTCTTATTGAAATCACTCCGCGTGTTTTTTTTATGTAGAGTTCAAACATGCAATTAGAATTTGAATTGCACAATTAGAACTTGAGTTGTAGGAATCTCGTAATTTTAGTTGGGCTCTTTGTTACAAATTATTTAGACCAATTATTATGCCAATTTATTACCAATTTATACCAATCCCAATTTATTTGGGAGGAGTAGAGCTATTATTACTGGCTCTCACATAATGCATTAAATATAAGTGATTTACACTCTATTCGTACATTTTTTTTACCAATGTATTTTAATTGAGTAAAACCAGCCATCGCACAAATGCATCTCGGGTGATGCAGTTCCGTATACATTCCAGGTAAATTCTAAACATTTTTTGGCTAATCGCCTGTAACGAACAGCCCAAATAAAATCACAAGACTGCTTATAATTCAAATTATAATTGTGCCATTCAAACTCAAACTGCATATCTGGACTGTACATAGAAAGCATACATACAGAGTAATTTTAGTAGGAATCCTATCACAAATAAAAAAAAAAACAGTTTTAAGACCCGCATCCCCCCTTAATACTATTCATGTTCCACGTCTGCACCAACCCCCTATTTCTTCTGACGCTCTTAATGATTGCATCTTCTCAACTAACGAAAGCCCGCTGGGGTGGCTAAGTGGTTAGAGTGCTTGACTGCTGAGCTTGAGGATGCTGGCTCAATCCCAGCTGCGGCCGCCTGATTTCGATGGAGGCAAAACACCAGACACCCATGTGCTGTACGATGTCGATGCCTATTAGAGCCCCAGGTGGTCAAAATTTATCCGGAACCCTTAACTATGGCACCTCTTGCTCTCTCGTTCTCCCACTTCGTTCATCCCTTCCCTCAAGACGTAATTAGGATGTCCATCGAGAAGTGAGGCAGTTACTGTGTCCTTCCTTGTCTCAGAACCAATTTTCAACTAACAAAACAAAACGACTTTAAATTTTATCACAGAAAAAGGTTTTTCTGTTAATTCATCTCACTTGAAGTTGCAAACATCCACTCCATTCTTCTCGTAAAGGGACATCAGGTAGAGCAGTCTCTGGTCTGAAAGAATAGAAAGAAAACATTTAAAGGGGTCGTGAAATGTTTTCGGAAAATTTTGAACGACGTGTGTATTTGGAATTCTGACCCTTCATTCTATAGTATACCTTGGTTCGTTTCATCGTCTGGGTTGATTGAATAGCGAAAAAAACTAAATTTCGGTTTCCCAGCGCGCGTCCCCCTCAACTCACAGCAAACATCATTTTAAGAAGCCAATCAGAGGCTTCTGTCGTCAACACAACATGGCGGCGTAGCGAGGCCTGTTTAGCCATAGTTGACCGAGGTTACAGCACGCATATTGACTCGAATGTGGCACCGTCGTCTGCTCAGAATGGAGTCTGCTAGCTGTCAAGCTAGCTCGTATGTGCGAAAACTTGGCCGGCGCGCCGCACCAGTCGCCGCTTGCGAACTGCCGCCTACTGCAAGCAGGGACATGGAGCGGCAAGCATCTTTGCGCCGCTAGACTCATGCCCGGCCCACATCTGGTGTAACACTTTGCCACCGCACACCAGCGCCTGCGCGCTGATTGGCTACTGAAGTTCGCACCAGAAAAGACAAAATAGTGATGTTATCAGAAAGACTGCCGGCTGTACTCGGGCGGCGACAAAGCATGCCTGCCCATGTAGCGCGCTTTCGGCAACGGCGATGGACGCAGGCGCTCCGGGCGACGAACTGCACTGCTCTCTGGCTGCCCTGGTCGTCGCTAGGCCTGTTTCTCATCGAAGCCACGGTGGACAGCGCTTCGGAAGTAGCCTGGGTTATAATAAAATGCCTGCTTTTGGCATCGCTTTACTGTCAACAGCATCGTCTCACAACAAAAAATATGGCCATTGTTGCGGTGTGCTCGGCAGCGGAGCTATATAGCGGACGCCAGGCGCATAAGCCGGACCGCAACGGCCGGGCAGCGGCAGCTGAGCGGCGGTTGTGGCAAGAAATTTGCTCGTATTACAGTTGCTGCTTCTACCAGCAACTCGGCATTGTTCAACGATCCTCAAAAATGATCTATTTTCCCCACTTCTTGCTTCCACAGTTTATTATTTACGTGAAGAAAAATCTTTAGCTCATTTTTATGACGCGGACGGGATCCAGGTTTGCCGGCCGGTCTGCAGACTCGCTGTATTTCACATTCGCACCAGAAAAGACAAAACAGCCATGCTATCAGAAAGGCTGCCTGTTATATTCGAGCAGTGGCAGCATGTCGAGCTTTCGGCAACGCCGCCTGCGGACGCGCCGGGCGATGAACTGCGAGGCTTGCCGGCGGCCCTGGTCGTCGCTAAGCCTACCTGGTTTTGCATCGATACTATCGATACCGCACTCTCGACACCCCTTTTACTGTGAACCTGTCCCATAATAAAATAAGGATATGCTCGATTTCCACGACGCCAGCGGAGCTAGCAAATTCCAGCTATGCGAGCGGCGACCAGGCAGCAAATAAAGCGGTCATGGGATGAAATTTGCTTGAATCGCCGAATTAAATACTGCCAGCAACTCGGCATCAGCCAACGATCCTCAAAAATGATCCATTTTTGGTGTTCATCTATTCTCGTGCTTGTTATGAGCGTGAACAAATAATACTAGCGTGTTTTTCTGACGCCGGCGGCCGGCATCCAGGCTGACAGGCCGGCCCCGAGAAACACGCCCCCACGTCATTATGATGCTGGCGCTCTGCGCGCTCGCATTCTGCCCCTTGTCAGCGCGACGCACCACGTGCGGCCTGTAATTGACATCGGTTGGGCGCAGGCGGCGAGCTGCTGTCAGTCGTTGTTACGCCGCTCGCAGCGGCACGTCGCGCGCCAGGCAAGTAGCAGTCATGCCGAGAGCCCGCGACACCTCTGCCTGCGGGAGCCCCGACCGTGAACCTCCGAACCCGGTCGTGGACTCGAGTCTTCATCTCTATCGCAAGGGGTGGGTTGACTCGCAGCCCCATCTGCAAATTTTGCCTAACCCTCTTCACACTTCTGGAATATATTTTTCTGCAGCAAAGAACAGAGCACGGAGCCGATGCGCGCCACGATAGCTGACTCGTTTGTATCGAGTTCATGTAAACAGAGAGTCGTCGAGATGAGCTGGCCTTGCTCAGCTCGATTCTCTGACTCAAACCACCACTGTCAAGGGACACCAACTAGATAGGTTCACGTAAGCAAGGCTATGTCGAGCCGCTGATACTGAAGCCGAGGAGGATGGAGAAGCAGAACCGAAACCGAAACTGGTCCCAGGTCAGTGATTGATGTATGACCACGCGCTGCAGTTTAACAGAGTGCAATTACGCATGCAAATAATTGGAAAACCTTGTTTCACTTTCTGAATTTCTCATAAAGCTATTATTTTAGGGCAAACGAAAGTTGAAGATATCTGTATGTTTCTGAAGATCTTAAAATGACGTAGTCGAGTAGTGCGTGTGCCAGCCGTCAGTGGCGCATGGTCATTTCATGAGCACAAAAAGGCAGCGATTTCGAACGGGCTTTATTAAATGCAGACTCAATATTGAGTCGAAATATTTCGGAATCAGCATGTCTAATGTTTATGGAAGCAGTAAAAATTAAAACCGGGCAGCTTCATTTTTTTTTCACAACCCCTTTAATATGTGGGAGAGGTAAACTAACAACTGAATGAGCACACTACAGCCACTACAGCAGACAAGCAAGCAACATCATTTACACTCACCCACTATGGAAAGAGATGCTCCATACGCACTGAGGAACACTGGAATGTGCTCAACGTTGCATAGTGAGGAGTCACACTGAACCAGGACCGCCATCAATTCCAGCATCTTATCTGTCCACGAAAAAGAGAGACCCTGAAGCCCGCACAGACCAACAGCAATAATGTGACATAGCACTGTAATGCCCAGTTACATGAAAGAGAAACAAACAAGACTGACAACAACCAAATTTTTTTGGAAAGTGAGCTGCTTTACGATTACTTAGTCAGCTATTCCCTGTTACTTCATTTTCTCCTGGACAACTGTATTAGCAGTACAATATCCGCTCTACCATTGTGGTTTATTTTGACTATAAACCATTGATCAAGCTCTAATGGTAAAGGAGCTGTGCGCCATTTCTGTGCCTTGGAACTTCATAAGAGAGACTGGTAACCGTTCGATCCTCAAACCTACTTAAATACTTGCATGCAAACCTCAAATTGATATGTTCCCAGTTCATACGCTCAAAGTCGCAGACAAAAAAAATTTCTGATAGAGTTGCACTATTTTTCTTGCGGTAGATACGTTCCCAGAGAACACAATTTTCCAGCTACTACGCTCAAAATTTCACCAAATTCTGATCACATACTACATTTAGAGACCGACCGCATGTGTGCAAACACGCAAGCGGGCCGAGACTGGGAGCAGGCAACAGAATGCATCGGCAGGCACCCATCTTGGTGGCTTCTCTGCAGGCCTAGGTGCACAGGGGTGAACATAATAATAATAGTAATATAATAATAAAAAAGTGCGCTAACATAAGAGGGGACCGAACAAGAAGCAGGTTCTTCACAGTGCCTGAGGGCAAGGAGACGAAGTACCTGAGATGCACTAACATACAAGGGGACCGGGTGCGGGGAACGCAGCTGAAGAGCAAAAACGGTCAGCCATTGCAGTGGCTTCCCTGCAGTGCACTAGTGGATAAAGGCAAAGCATTCGAAAATGAAAAAGAGACCTCGGTCGCTTTCGTCATTGCCGTAGACGGAACGGACAAGTTGCTATGGTTCTTCCGCGCTAAGGATGCAAATGCGGACCGAATTCTGTGAGCACTAGAAAGGGAGCTGTTCCGACCTTGTGCCAAGAAATGCTAATTGACGTTTTCATGAAGTGCAATTGTCAATAAATTGCCTTTGTACTTAGTTAAGCAGTTAAATGTTTTAAAATTAGGCAGCCCGGATCATACATTTTTCTGGATAATGCATTTTCTACACATATTTTTAAATATGTATCAGTGAGATTCTACTGCGTTCTGAAAGCTATCATGCTGACATGATCTCCAATTCATGAAGGAAACAAAGATAAATCATTACATCAATAATTTGACAGTACATTTTTCTTTCCCCTTTTGTCTCACACTAGCCCTTTTACCAAATCTGCTCCCATCACTGGTGCTATCTGTGTCCTTAGATAGCATGTACTGGAGGAATTCATCATTCAGATTAAACTGCAAGGAGCCCAAGTGCCAACTGCCTCCCATCAAATTCAAATGCAGAATGGGGAAGAGTTCACACACTTAACCAAAATAGATGAAACCCTCGGGGCCATGAAGCTCAGTATGATGCAAGGAGGAAAGGCCCTCTCCAAGGAGGCAGCCAGCCCGCTCACCTTTTCGTGCCTGCACCAGGGGGTCAGTGTCCAGCATAAGTGGGAGGAACCTTGAATGGCCAAACATCATCATGTACACCCGACAGAGGGCAGGGTTGACGTCGCCCACATTGTCCACACCATACACCTTCTGGCAGATCACAGAGAGCAGCTCGAACGATGTTTTCCCAAACGACTCTGATCTGAAAAAAAAAAGGGGTTTGAGCCAAAGCATGACAGGAGTGAGGTGCAGTCAATCCCGGATATAATGAGCCTGGATATATCGAACAGGCAGAATATCCCTAGGAAAATCCCGCGCAAAAGCATAGCACTGTTGCTCGCCTTTATCGAAGTCGCATTCACAGGAACATTTGATACACTGAATGGCACACCATGCACCTGCAAGTGGCGTTTCACCTAACAACACTCTTGCGATCACTTTTTACGTGCAAAGCCGGGTCAACTGCACAGCTTTGGAGCTGGCAGTGCTAGTGCTGTAAAACCACACGACAAGGTAAAAGTGGGGTGTGTTTTAGGGTAACATTCGTCTCTCGCACCCATTTTTCACACACATAAAAGACAGCATTCAGTGCATGGCCTGTCATGCGGTGAAGCCAGCCTAGCTGACCGAAGCCTCGTGGCGACCCAGGTCTGGTGTACTTCGTTCATTTCATTGCTGAAGGTGTAGCGGAAACCAAATGTACTTAAATTTGAATGAGAGAATAGTACTGTATTTATAGTGTACTGGTTACAGGATTGGACTTTCTATGTAGGCCAAGGGTAGTTCCAAAGTACCATTCACTGCTGTTATGATGTGAAGCAGACTAGGCCTAATCATGCCAAGCGAGCAGAGCATTATTAGAGCTGGCAGGCGGCATGATGCTGCAAGAGGCACATTGCTAGCATGAATGTCGTGTATCATGTATCCTTGTTTTTAGGTTAAAGATAAGCTAATTTATTTCCACTTTTTGTATATCAATTTATTAATATATCCAACTAGGTGAATCTCACGATTCCCAATGAGTCGTATGTCCAAGAGTGAGAAATAATAAAAAACATTCTTAAACTTTCTAGCAGTGCAGACCAACAGCCAGAGACAACAGCAAAAAGCTAAACTGTCTCATGGCTTGGGATTCTGGAACTGAGGTGCATGAATTCACACATCAAATAAAGTCTTCCCTTTGTACTTGCAGCTAATTACTGCAAGGAACTTCATTTAATTCACAGCTCTCACAGTCAGCGCAAGCTTCCATATGAACCAAACAGTTAAGCCTAAAGCATCAAATGAGACTCACTGAAAGCCAGCCTTTAGGTTGTTCTTGATAAATTGAGGCCAGAGTCCATCTTGGCGCACAACCCTCCCAAAGACTTCTTGGCCGATAGCCTGGAGGAGACAATATGCAAAAGGAAACTTACACAAGACACCCAGTTATGTTCATAGTCCATGCAACTGAACATAAATGATAGGTCTTAAAACTCTTAGCAACCAAACACGAAAGGTAAAAAAAAAAAAAAAATCCATTTTCTTCCTTACGCAAGCTGACATCAGCCATGACAGACAAAAGACAGAGCAGAATCTTGTTCTAGATTACACGGCTCCTACAACCAGTAAACAGACGTCAACTGATTTTTTTTTTTTGACTCGGCGGGGTGCGCGAAGTCGTCCAAATGATTGAACAGTCTGAAAAATTTGTGAAGTTAAAAAAAAAAAAAAACTTTCCTGCGAGAAAACAGCTTCAAAAAATAGCGAACTTCACCACTTCCCATGTAGTATTTGCAAACGATAATATCACATTGTACCTGAGCCAAAGTCAAGCTTTTGTCATATCTGTACTACCTCCTGTCCCCAATACCAGAATGTGAGATGCGGCCATGGGTAATGCTACAAACGCGTTGCACTGTACGACTTACGGCGTTCTACACGCAAAGCAGGAACGTAGGTTCATATCCCTAGCTAACAACGGTCGCAAAGGTCAAGAGACGGAACCCAAGAGCAGAAGCAAGCAGGAGCAAGCGCCTAGAGCTGCTACCCACATCCGCGTTCCCCAATCAGTACCACACACTGCATTTCAAACATACCAGTCTCACGTATTATGATCATAGTTTTGCTTCTATAGCCCCTACCCTTGTCACATGAATTGCACCCTGAGGATATTACAGAGAAATTAAAATAAAAACTGCATCATGTTCCCCGTAACATTTTTTTTTTTTTTTGACATCTGCAATCATGTTAAACAGCCATGCAACAAATAAAACTAACCCACTGCAATGACACAAACCACACAAACCGCAGCCTTCACTTACCCTCACAGTGGCCGCTGTGTGCTCCAACTCATGAAGGACGTGTTCGGGAAGTTCACCGTGGCCCCCCACCAAGTTGGCTACGCACTGGAGCAGGGTATGAAGGCAGGAGTCACCCACGGGGCTGTCAGCCAATTCCTCACTCAGGCTATGGCAGAGCGTGTTTAGTAGAGCCAGCTGAAGCTGTCGTTCTGCAGTGTCTGCGAGGATCTCCACCAACTTCGCAATCTCGTCATTTCCTGAGAAATGAAACAAAGAACGTAGTTTGTTATCCATTGCTCGAATATTTATACAGCATTAAAAAAAATCACAATATGAACAAAGGACTTGAAACAACCAACATATATAGTGAGAGGCAGTGTGTATGACAAAAGGAACACAGTAGCACAGTAGTACAGTAGCAAGCTGGGCTAGTTGGTGCACATGTACCTTTGAAACCACCAACACCACAGCTATGATATTCATTTTCGACTTAAGAATTTCAATTATTACAGGTAAACAGACATATTCCGGGCGCTGTCCCAGCTCAGTGTTTGTAGAGCCCTTTCACAGAAAAAAGCAACATTGAAGAGAACAAAACAGAACAAACGTAACGACAAGTAGTTGATGATTTCATGAAAAAAAAAATAATAATAAACTAAAGCCTCTGTGTCTTTCACTGGCAGGAAGTTATATGCGAATGTTCCTTTTCTGGAACTGGTGTTTGGCAGTAGATCAATTCAAAAACAGGCAATCCTCACATAATGCTCTTATGTAAAATGAGCCCGTGAGTGACTTGAATAAATAAATCCTCCTGTCCCAGTCTTATGCCAGATGGCGTAAACGCTGTCCTATTCTGTCTATCAAATATGTAAGCACAGATTTGGAGATATTTTTTGGCATGGTGTTCATGGGTAGCTTCCGAGGGACATGCTACGTATGTTGGACTCGTCGCATGTCTTTGGGCTCCCACCTCCCTGCTATGTGCGGAGCCTGAGAGACGTTTCGAAGAATTTGGTGCGTCTCACGACCATGTCTCCCACCTGATGACAGAAAGGATAGCATTAAGTGAGAGGCGGTGAGCACGTAGAGTGTGGTCGTATGCCCTCCCTACCCCACTAGCGTGCATCCCCCCTAAAGACGACGAAGGCAACATGAGGCACATACAGAGGGCGGTCAAGTGATCATAAAACAGAGCCATGCATGGGTCATTGTGAGACATGCATATCATAGCCGATTTATAAAAGACATTGCAGGAAGCTGTAAGATTGTCTTCAGATATCAAGAAGAAATTCGCACTGCACTATAAAAGCTGTTTCAGATGACATTAGCATTCTGTATATGGGAAATGCCAACATTCCAAAAATGTAACAAGGAAAAAAAGATTTCTTTTCACAGTTATTTTCGGAAGCATATGTGAATTGTCAATTACAACTTTCATCTTGTAACATTGCTTCATAGTGCAGTGGTAAAAAGGTAAGTGACATTCAAGAGGACTTTAGTAAACACTGGAGAAGCTGTTGCAATAACATGAGAAGTTAGAAAAGTTGCACTTATGCCACCATGAGACCAACTCAGTCTTTGAGCGATGTCCTGATGCAGTGCTCAAGGGATATAAAGATTTAACTGCGCGAGAGGGTTAGGACACAAGGGAGACACATTCACGACACTTAGAAGCGCAGACTGACAATTTTATTTTTCAGGATTACGCAAGCCGTATTTAAAAGCTCTCTGTGACAAGCCGATACATTGCACAAGATACTTTCGAGATTATACCATCTTCGAATTCAACACAAAACCATGAAAAACACAATTGAAGCTATCACTGGGCCGGCCCTCCCTATCAAACAAGTCAAAAAAGCTCAGCAATGCATACAAGGTAAGTAAAAGTGAAACCAAACATGAAAAAACTCACGACGAGATGAAGAATCGATTTTTCTAATATCAACAATGCACAAAACTTTCTACAGCACTTGATGCTTGCGTCAAGCTAAAAAGAAACCGCGAAAAACAACAAAGTACCAGGTCAAAATTGAGAAGAACGCACCACCTCTGCGACCCTTACAAGAAGGTGGCGTCAAAACAAATTAATCAGTGAACAACACTACGTCACAATCTAAAAACCACAGCAAACATTTGTGCATCTCCTCAGAAGGCTTCATCAATCTTGTGCAATGTACCGGCTTGTCACAGACGAGCGTTTAAATACGGCTTGCGTATTCCTGAAAAATAAAGTTGTCAGTCTGCGCTTCTAAGTGTCGTGAATGTGTCTCCCTTGTGTCCTAACCCTTTCGCGCAGTTCAATCTTTATTTCAGAAATGAACCAATTAGCCCGGCAAATCCTTTTGCTCAAGGGATACACTGGCAATGTGAACTAGTACAGTAGTGGTCAGAAAGGAGAGGCAGCTACTTGCCGAACTGGCCAAGCTTCATCAGTGACTCCAGGCAGGCTGTCATGTCCTCGACCACCTGCTGCGAAATCCCATTCTTGAGCGCACACATGCGTTTCGGCAGTATGAGGAACGTTTTGGTGAGCCATGCAGCCAGTCTTCGTGGCGCCCCGTCCTTCGTCAGTCCCAGAGTGAGGCTTCGTAAGAAGCCAGCCAGGCTTGCGGGAGAGAGGTGAGACACGGTGGGCTTGAACGTTGTTGGGATCAGCTGTTGCAGGGCTTGCCGGTGAAGTGCGTTGTGCTTCATAAGGAAGTTTACTACGTCAATGCACGCAGATGTCTCATCTTCCAGGAGCCGTCGGAGGTCATCTGGGCAAAAGGCAGGCATGCAAGTGCTGAATTCACTATTAAAATCGATAGTTGGGCAAGTTGTTTTCAGTCTATCTTTTCCAAAGGTGCAATAAGGGTAAGGGCAAGAAAAGACTCGATCTGAGTTAGCCTATCAAGCGACACGTGTAGAAAGGTCTTGTTATTGTTTTTTAGTGTTTTATTAATTTTTCTGTTGTTGTTTCGGTGTTTCTGCAGGTTTCATTATGCAATTACACAGTGGGTTGCATATAAAAATCCGCATTGTTCTGTTGAATAAAAACAGCTGTCCCGTTCTATATCCTTGTATTCGCTGCACTTTCAAAAAGATGTAGATGCAGCACAGTTAGTATTGCTGAAGTCAGCCAGCTGATCCAGCAAATGCTTAATGGCTTGCATAGAATACATGGTTAAAGGCTTTAATAAATAAAAGCTCGCATCTCGAGCAACGAGGAAAAGAAATCAGGTAGAGGAACAATAAGGATACAGGTTTTCGAACACCACTGTTAATAACACATTTTTGAAAAACTCAGTATCCATGCAGACTAATAACACATAATAAGCTCACAACAGGTAACGCAACTCATGAACGTAGACTGCACACTTTAGTAGTGAAACAATATACCTATATAAAAAAATGCAGGGTGTACGGCATCAGGCCTTCACAAGACATGCAGCCCCTTGAAGCCATTACCTTCACTAGTTGTCTTTCCATGATTGCCCAAGTCTACTCAGCACATATCCACCTAAATTGTATACAAATGGCTCAACATTAGGTTTTATAGACAACTGCTCACTGTTGCGCGTGGCATGTTCCCATGCAATGCGGTCCTCCGTACAACTTTTCACTTCTTGTAACTAGTCTTCGAGACTTTAACATTAATAAAGTTTAATTTTCTTCTTTCTCCTCTTAGCTTTTTTGCCGCCGCGGTGGCTCAGTGGTTATGGTGCTCGGCTGCTGACCCGAAAGACGTGGGTTCGATCCCGGCCGCGGCGGTTGAATTTCTTTGGAGGAGAAATTCTAGAGGCCCGTGTACTGTGCGATGTCAGGGCACGTTAAAGAACCCCAGGTGGTCGAAATTTCCGGAGCCCTCCACTACGGCGTCTCTCATAGCTTTAGTCGCTTTGGGACGATGTGGGGACGCCTTCGTCTCCTGCGTTCACTTTCCCGCATTGCACCCCCTACTGTTGTTAGCTCCTCCGAAACGCGCTCTTATGTTTTGGTTACTTTAACTAACAGGGGAGGGCGCTCGCGTCGTAGCGACACCAGCGCCACGGATGGCTTTTTGCTGCGCGCGCGCGGGGGATAGCTGGCTCTCTTCTCCCTGGGACAGGGAAGCGTGTTGGACGTTCACGCGCAAAGCTCCGCTCTGTGCCGCGGGCGTCCTCGTGTGGAAACTTGTTCCCCTCAGCTCGTCCCGTCTGGCCTCGGAGATATTCCCTCTGCCCTACCGTGGGCGAACATTCACTCGTAGCCGTACTGGTGAGTCGGACATCTTCGATTCCTCAGTGTATTTTGTTGCTGGCTGGCGTTATTGTTGTTATAGCAATAAATGCCTTGTTTGTGTCAGCCAGTGTGTCGTTCCTTTGTTCCCGCAGAGCAAGGCCCGCCGTGGTCGGCGTGCGCTCGGTAGCGTACGCGACCACGGGGTGGGGTAAGCGCGGTTTTGAACTGAGTCAGCCGCGCTTAAAAGGGGAGAACGTGTTTATCCCCCCATTTTTAACCCCACATCTGGAAGCCCAACGTGGGGCCTGCTCTTGGAACATTGGACGACAGTCTGTTCGGTTCGAGGAACGCTCTTTGTCCGGACTTGACAAGTGCTAGGCCTAGAGTGAATTTTGATCACTAGGACCTGCGGCATGCTTTCTTGAGTGCGAGGTGTATTGCGCTGCAGCATGTTTGAACTTTTCGACATGCTCAGCATGTTTTTTTTTGTGAAGTTTTCTTCCTGGAGTTTCGTCAAGAACCACTTGGTCCGCATCGAGGGAGCGCGAGGCCTAGCGCCCGCGGAGTTGCCGAGCCCGAAGCGAGTGAGTACGGAAGCCGCGTGGGTGGTCCGAGTTTTCTGTATATATTTTCTCGCTGTCTCTTTTTCGACTCTGGGAGTCGCGGCTCCGGGAGCCGGGTGGCCTGGGGCCACGGGTGCCACGACGAGCTCGCTGGTATTGCAGCTCGGCACCGGGCGTTCCGACACCGTCCGATACGGTGGGCGCCGATCGCTCAGAAGCTGCTTTGTGCAGTGAGCGGGGAGGACCACCCCACAACGCTGATGTCTCCTCGCGGCTGCGCGCACGAAACCCGTTTCGGGTCTTTCTTTTGTTGGGGGTCATCGACCGTCACTATGGTAGTGAGGCCTAAGGCTATTCATAGCTGCCTGCACCTTGTCAAAAGTGACATGACCACCGGACCGTGGTGTTGAGAGGGGGCGCACTTTGCTGGCCCACCCGTTTTTTTAACCTCGCATGAACCGAGCATTCTCGTTCAACTCAAGAAAGGGCTTTGTTCACTCGAACTTTGCGTTGCACAGCCGCCCGACACGTTTTGCTAGCGAGTTGAGCATTGAGCCACGTGGCCCTTGTGTACGCCGTTTCCCCTCCCGTGACCTACGTTAAAGGCGTGCGGAGTGTGTTTCGGAAATTTTGCAGATCCAGTGGAGCCACTCCGGCTTGCTGTCCTGTGCACATCGTCTCGCTGCCGCCTGCTGCGACGGAGCGGCCTGTATCCTGTTCGCCGCATCCATCCGGGGCAGCCGTGGCGAGACCAGACAGCAGCCACCTCTGGCTGCTGTTCCCCTGGCGACTACTGCGGAATCTTGGCCTGCAGTGGTCAACCGGCCCTCCTCTTCGCGTGCCTGCGGGCACATAGTCCGCGGGCCATGCGAGTCGTCCCAGCGGAGACCTTCACGCCGCCTTCGGAATACCGCGGAAGACTGCGTGCACTCTGTCGGCGTGACCTCCGCTGCACGACCTGCCTCAAGTGCATGAAGACGAGGAGACTCCTCCATAGCATGTAACTTGCAGGCGCGTGGGTCTATTCAAGGTTGGGGGGATGTGGGGACGCCTTCGTCCCCTGCGTTCACTTTCCCGCATTGCACCCCCTACTGTTGTTAGCTCCTCCGAAATGCGCTCTTCTGTTTTGGTTACTTTAACTAACAGGGGAGGGCGCTCGCATCGTAGCGACACCAGCGCCACGGATGGCGTTTTGCTGCGCGCGCGCGGGGGATAGCTGGCTCTCTTCTCCCTGGGACAGGGAAGCGTGTTGGACGTTCACGCGCAAAGCTCCGCTCTGTGCCGCGGGCGTCCTCGTGTGGAAACTTGTTCCCCTCAGCTCGTCCCGTCTGGCCTCGGAGATATTCCCTCTGCCCTACCGTGGGCGAACATTCGCTCGTAGCCGTACTGGTGAGTCGGACATCTTCGATTCCTCAGTGTATTTTGTTGCTAGCTGGCGTTATTGTTGTTATAGCAATAAATGCCTTGCTTGTGTCAGCCAGTGTGTCGTTCCTTTGTTCCCGCAGAGCAAGGCCCGCCGTGGTCGGCGTGCGCTCGGTAGCGTCCACGGGGTGGGGTAAGCGCGATTTTGAACTGTGTCAGCCGCGGTAAAACGGGGAGAACGGATTTATCTCCCCATTTTAAACCCCACAACGTTAAACCCCATAAACCAAACCAAACCAAACCTCTTAGCTTTCTCTCTCCATGCCTTTGTCTGCAGAGTGGGAAACTCACCAGATCCAAGAGCAAACACATAGATGGGCCGAAATTCCAAGAACTGCACGAAGGCTGCCAGCAACGATGCCTTGTCCTTGCACTCCAGGATGACCGACAGCATGTTCTGGATGACTGTGGCTGAAAGAAGAGGTGCGTCCTGCTGCCTGCTGTCTGCTCTGCCAGCACATGCCAGCCAGGTGCTCAGCAGGGTCCCCAGGCTCTTCTTGTGCTTCTTGGACGGCGTGCATGTCATCACTTCGAGCAGTGTCAGCGTGTCAGACTGCGTGAAGACACTCCCAAAGGCACGCAATATCTTGCTGCTGTCGAGTCCTTTAGGGAGGGCACCCGATGCAAGGCTGACCACTGACCTTTCCTTGAGACAGCGCAGGGATGCCTGCAACTCTGGCAGTACACTGGCAGTGCTCTGTAAGAAAGGAGAACGTGAGAACTGAAGCATGCTGCTCTTCAGCGTTGAAAGCCATAGCCAAGGAATGGTAAGCTAGTGCTACTAACAGCAATGTCAGACAAGAATAGTAACTACCAGTCATAGTGGTCTACTAATGTTATGTCATTTAGCTGCTCATTCCAAGGTCACAATACCAAATCCCAGCTGCAGCAGTCGCATTTCGATGCAGGTGGAACAAAGATACAAAATCGCTCGCCCATGTGCTAAGCGGTGTCAAAGAACCCTAGGTGGTCGAAATGAATTTGGAGCATCCTACTATGGCATTTCTCATAGCCCAAATAGAGTTTTGGGATGTTAAACCCCACATACCATGCCAGGAATACCTCGCTTCATCAGAGGTGATCTGTCTCTCATAACGGTTTTAATTTGGCATGATTCTTGTGATGTTTACTTCATTACTTTGGTTAACAAAGACAAAAGTATGTGGTCAAGTTACTGCATGGTTCTCTTGTGCTTTGGCTGGCAAATTAATGCTGTCAGATAGCATGCATGCAAAGATAAAACTGGTCTGTTTGTATACCACCTGAACTTCAGCCAATAGGGTACAGCCATGTTCGGGTGTTAAGGACCCAGTACCCACTATAATGCATACAGCCATGCACAGGAATGAGCAAATTTTCATTGCAAAAGGATATAATTTTCAAACTAACTACTGCTTCAAAATGGGAAGTTTTTCCAAAAAAACCCAGCACAGACACAGAAATGACAAGTTCACAGGACAAAACACAACAATCAACTCGCTTATTTTTTTACAATATCTGCATTTTTACACGCCAGGGGAGACACCTAGCACGGATCATTTTTCTCAAAAAACAATTTTCTCAAGAGTACAGAGTGGTTCCCATTTCTTTCCCCCCCTTTTTTTTTTTGAGATTTCTCTGTGTCCATGCTGTGTTTTCCATTAAAACTTAGTGCACTCAGAAACAGTAATCAATATGCAATACCAACTAGCCTCCCTTGTAGCATCATTTGGCATTTTCAAGACGGCTGCAGCTATCGCCAAAAACTAAAATCGCCTGCATCTGCAGCAAAAGCTTTCACAAACCTGCTGGACTTGAATGATGGTGTCAAGTAAGAAGTCAGAGTACTGATGTGCAGCAGCCAGCAGGTCATCATCCCCATTGTAAAGAAAATAGGACAGAGTGACTTCATCACGAAGCATGAGATTAAGAAGTGCGGCAGGCTCTTCCTTTTCTGTCTTCAGCTCGCTGGCACGCTCAAAGACAGCCTTCAGAACCTGCAGCATCTCTGAAATGCCTTGAATGAGCTGGAAGAAAGCACAAAGCACAGAGGTTACACATTTGTGACGTGGAGGCCACACAAATGAAGACATACAAATTTCTTGTTCCACTACAGCACCAAAGCAATATTAAGCCATCTGAGCCTGTCAGCATGCTTCACTGGGACACAGAGGCCAAAATGTACAAGTTTAGCCACAAAAAACGTACAATGGGCCAATTATGACAGGCCTGGCAATGCAGCCTAAACATTAGATGATGCAACAAATAAATTAAAACATCAGGTATTCACATCAGATGGCCCGTGCTGATGTCACCTCAAGTAAGCTGTTCTGGGCAATACTATAGCACAACAAGCGCTGTGAAATAGGAGCTCTACAAGACAACCAAACTTCCCACTTCTTCAACAGATATGCATGCTATATAGCACTAGGTGCAATTTTGCTCACAACAAACAAACAAGCCAGCTCATTCAATAACATCGTCATATCTATATCTCACACACCTGTAATTGCTGTTAGATGCTTCTGTTAACACACACACACATGCACGCACACACGTATGCGCGCGCACACACACACACAACACACACACAACACACACATACACACACACACACACACACACACACACACACACACACACACACACACAACGGCCTCCATAATACCAGCTTAGCATCTTCCCATTAGATGACCTTTCTTTTCCAAATAGTGCTTGTTACAGAAGTTGTCAAACATTATGATCATGTCCAGAATATTCCAGTCCCACTTGCTACCATTCTAAAGACTTAGGATTCACTACAACAGGAGTGACAGAAAATTTTCCAATGGCAGACTCACAATTTTGGAGTCGAAGAGTCTCCTCGTGTAGAACATTGCTTGGTAGAAGAGGCTGGAGCACTCAAACAAGCTGCAAGACGAGATGCTCGCAATGGCCTTGGCCGATGCCTCTTCTGGCTTGTCCTTTCCTAGCTTCAGCAAGTACAGGAGATCCAAGAACAAACTCTCCAGCTGTCTCTCTGCACGGGAGCAGAACATTTCTGCGCCTTCCTCCTTCAATGGCCTCTGTTACAAAAGAGAAAGACCAAGCCGGGCTTAACATGCTACACACACCTTCTAAATATACACTCTCTCTTACCGCGCAATCACCCTTCTTTTTACAAGATGTTGCACCCTCTGGGAAGTGCATTATAATTCGCCTGCTACTCAGTAAACTGGTTCAAACAAATGCACATGGTTTCTACTGCACCCACCACAGGCACGATTTGCTCTTTGTCATTGGAACGCGGTAATCTATCAATACAGACAAACTTCAATTTGTCCTCTGCATCCATTCAGCCACAAAACACCAAGGAATGAACTGATCCTGCTCACCACTTTCGGTAGTGTGGCTGACGACCAGATGGAGACGTACCCTCGCAGAGACTTTGAGAGGACAGATGAGTGATCACGGAGGAACTTGCAGAAGATCAAAGGGTGCTGCTGGTGGTGTAGGATGTTCTTGATCACTGAGTGGACGTACCTTTTGAGCACTGTGAACAAGGTGCAGCCAATGTAAAGTCAACCAACCTGCTTGCAATGCTGCACACGAGCGCCCTTTGCCCAACATTTGGCAGCCATACAAAGAAAGCCTGCTCTGAAGTTGTCATTAAGATGCCACTTCCTTGCGCGAGAGAGTATTGCCCTTTACTCTCCGCCCTGCCAGCAGGCTGGAAGGTACTCAGGCTGGTCCAAAGCATCATAAGCAAATGATCCCAATGCTCGGCCAAGCATACAGTTTCAACAGTGCATTCACTGGCACACTCCCGCCCTTTCATGACAAGGAAATAGCGAAGCACAATGAACTACTTCCAGCATAAATGGAAGTTCGCACAGCAGAGTTCATGAAGTTGGCAAGGTAGAGAAATACCAGGAACAGCCACCTAGAGCACCTCGACAATTTTAAGTTGCGACTGCTTGTTATTTCTAGCCTTGTTGATATCACACGGGAGAGAACATGAGAGAGCACACAGCTTCCCAAAAGATCTGAGAAGATGTTTTGCTTATGTTACACTATTTCTGTCACTGCCAAAGGTGGTGTACACTATTAAAAGTTATATTTAGTAAGGTTAATATGACCTCTTTTAATTCAGAAATCCGGACACTTTGGACTGCCAGCAGTATCCTTGCCAACACCTGCATAAGTCTGTGGTATGGGACACTTGTTAATTCAGACACTGCTCAGCTCGCATCTAATGATTTGGACAGGCTCCCAAAGGAGGGCTACTCTGAGGTAAGACTGATACTACAAGTAATCATCAAAAAATCTTTGCCAAGCCTCAATTGAATGGTGCATTGTCGCTGACATACACCTCTCTCCAGAGCAGACAACCACTGCCCAGTTTTTCACCCAATAAATTTACTATACGATGGACAGGTTTTTCACTGTTTCTTGGGGACCATTCAATAATTTTTCATATAATTTAGATTTTTTTTTTTCTACAGCCTTGAAGTACCAATGTTTTAATGCACAGTGCAGCACCTGTTATCAAAAGAAACGAAATCACTTGCCATCATCCGAAAATTCTTTCAGGCTCTCAAATATGGCAGGAACAAGAGGACTGAAATATGTTCTGCAAGAATAAAAGAAAAGGAAGAAACAATAACAAAAAATTAGCTATGGTTTTACAACCTTGAGGATTCAGACAACTTGCATGGAACAAAAGAAAACATATCAGTCTTTCAGATCAGGAAGCTTCAGTTGAACAGCAACCTTCCGTTTCTTTTTCTGACATGTCATAAAGAAATGTGTATATGTGCATGTGGGATTTAACATCCCGAAGCAACACATGGGCTACGAGTAGGCAGTACCTGGTTTTAACCAGAAGCACTGATAAACATGCACCGGTGAAAAAATATATAGAATCAGTTAAACCCAAAAAACACTAGTTTCTGGGTATGTTGAAGTTAGCCAACGATCACTTCCGGTGAGAAACTCTACTACTCACTTCCTTTTAAAAGCATAGGAAAATCGAAGAAACATTCATAACAGTATCGCCCATATTTGGAAAGCACACTGATGAGAATATTGCCGCAAGGATTCAATTCTGCCATCAAACAGCGCAACGAGCATGGACGATCATCTAAGCGCAGGCAGCCAACTCTATTCTGTTAAATGAAAGTACCTTGTCAATAGTCGATAATTTTACTGGTTGATGGGGAAGATTTTTTTTTTTTTTTCTACGCCAAAGAAAGCTTGGGTTTGGCTGAGCTCATGGTCATAAGGATAAACCTGCTCGCGCGGAGTACGATATCGCGGCAGTCACGAAGAGTGACCAGGAAATGTGGCATAAAGTTCAATGTTCTGTCCTTTATTAGGTCATGAACAAAAGAGTCTCCCTGCAGAAGTTGTCGCCCTGCTAAAGAAGTGTAATCAGGCACCAGTGGAAGGCCACAGAAGCATGGGTAGCTTTATGAACGTGGCAGATTAGGACTTAAGACTATAGCTCGCAGCATGTTCACATCATTTTGCACGGTGCTCACAGAAAGTTGCTTAAGAACATCTGACAGAACACCCATTATGGCTTGCAGTTCACAGGTGACCCCTAGAATGACGACAAATTGTTGACCTTTGTAGGAAAAGAAGTTGCCATAGATATCTGCGCACTAGGAACAGACCTATAGACTTGTAGTGTGAGATGAATGAAGCCTCAGAAGTTTCAGCCGGAGATCCGAACTTACCTTCGCTTAGCATCAGTGCGATTGCCATCGCTCCACTGTTTTGGAGACTACAAGCATATGACTGGCCTATATTTTGCAGAGCATATTTTAACATCTAAAGTACTAATGTTCAATGAGTAGTTATAAAATTGTGTGCAGTCATCACAATCATGCTCGATGGAGGCAAAATTCTAGAGGCTTGTGCACTGTGCGATCACAGTGCACGTTTGTGGCGAACCTGTTCTCCCCCTCCCCCCTCCCCCCCCCCCCCCCCTTCGTGGTCGACACGGCCGACCATCATCACCGTGCGTCAGGACAGCCCCAGCTAGGCGAGGAGGAAATCTCCCTCACGGGGGAAGCGGAAGTAGCGACGGGAGCACCACCTCGAAGGTTATGCGGAGTTCTGCGGAGCTGAAGAGAGCCTCTTCGGGATCCGGCCAGCGTCACGAGCGGTTGCAGCCACACGCTCTCGTCACCTTCCGTGGCAGGTGCACGGAGATCTGGTGTGCCTTGCCGGTGGACTTCTGGTTCCAGGCAGCGAAGCGAGCACAGCAAACGCGCCCTCTCCTCACCTCCCCCAGCAAATGCTCGGGGATGGCTTTTCCCCAAAGAATGCGGCGTGCACGGGAGAACCCGGCCGCATTGTCGGCGTGTACAAACGTACGCCACCGGTACCTCCGAAGTAGCGCCCCTGCCCCAGCCGGTAAGTCAGAAAGCCTTCTTACGTTAGCCTTCTATTTTCGAGGAACGCCTCGTTGATGTTGCATAGCTAGCTGGCCCGCTCTGTGTATTAATTGCAAATGTAATAAATAGCATATGAGTGTTCACACTTTGTTGTCCCTTGCTTTGTCCCTCAAGCATGAACCCCTCCACGACTAGCTAGTGGGAACGCTGCATCCACGGGGTGGAATTGTGGGGGGGAGGGAATGCTGTTGACGTCCGATAATTCTACATGTTAAAGAACCCCAGGTGGTCGAAATTTTCGGAGCCCTCCACTACGGTGCCCCTCATAGCCTGAGTTGCTTTGGGACATTAAACCCCATAAACCAACCAATCATGCTATTAACACAATCAAGTCAAAAAGGTAAACAAGCCAACTGCTACAGCCACCTAGGCATAGCGTGCATACCAAAGAGACAAAAAAATAGATGCTTTTCGCTTCTATGACTCCTTTCACAAATTTATAGTAATTTTTTTCCTATTATTATCACTGTTAGCATTTGCACCACACAAACAACCAAAAAAAAACAACCATTTCCTCAAAAGAAATAAACGGCAAGAAACATTCATTGATCCTCTTAGAAATAATCTTGGAAATAATAAGTCCATAGCCTAACTATGAGGAATGCCGCAGTGAAGGGCTCCAGATTCATTTAGGCCACCTGGGATTCTTTAATGTGGTCTCCAGTGCTTCTCCTGTTATGTGGGCATTTCTACATAGGACAAACTGGTTGGCGAGTCAATGAGCAAACAAAAGAGCATGAGCAAAATGTAGAACAAATGAAGGAACATGTACTATCGCGCTCAATATGAGTTGCAACGCGCGGTCATCGACCGGGGCTCGTTCCGTGGTGTGCCTCCTCCAAACAGTCGCTCGGAATTCTGGGAGAAACTTTTTCCTGAGCGGGGGTGCTGTTGTTTCCTGGAACAGCAGTTTCTCCCAGAATTCCGAGCGCCTTTTTGGAGGAGGCACACCACAGAACGAGCCCCGGTCGATGACCGCGCGTTGCAACTCATATTGAGCGCGATAATACATTTACCTAAACACATTAAAGCATGCCCATTTGATACTTGTGAGCCATGTTACCCTGACGAATGAATTCTGGGCAAAAGCACGGACACAAAATACAAAAAGTACAAAGGTCACAATGCGCAATATATTCCATATGCTGCTGCCTATATGTTAAGCCTCCCCACCCCCTTCTCTCCAACCCCCATCACGTTATGTAATTCCCCACGAGACGCCATGACGGCGCTTGCATGACTCAATACAATAAATGTGTAATGACGCAACTGCAAAGCGAACAGCCACAGGCAAATGGAGATAAAAGGCAATAAAACGGAGCCCTTGCATGCTGACTAACAATGACAAACTGAACAGCCAACAGTTCAGCAGTTCCAAGTTCCAATGCGTACCGGAGACTACCAGAAATTTGAAAGTCGCAACTTTTCATCTGGAAAAGAGACTGTCAGCGCGAGTGAGCTGGGTAAAAAGCGCAATTCAAATTTAGAAATTAATTAACAACTTTCTTTTTTTATGCACGGAGCTCCATTTATCCTGCCAGGAATGCACCAGGTGTATACTACTACCCACAGCTTGGGATCCCCTATTTTGAACGGTCATTTTTGTAAAAAAAAAAGGGGGGGGGGGGTCGACCTTTATGTGGCAATACACTGTCACATAGAAGTGACAGCAATCAGGAAGACAGCGAAAAGGCTCCCAAAAGAAACTCATTATTGGGATGTCTTCAGCTCACAAAGAGCTGAATGACTTGGAGGCGGCGATAGCAACAAGCGTGTTCTGTAGGCGTTGAACTGAATGCCGGCCCCTTTTGGCCATGCTCAATATACAGCTGACAACACACTTTCCAGATATGGCATGCAAAGTAACCGCAGCAGTCTCAAACAAAATAGAATTGGTTTTGCCTGGTTGCAATCATTCGAGACAAATCTGGTCTTATCTTGTGTCATAGACAAAGTGATAAAGCCACGTGCAAGAGGCAATGAGCTTGAACAAATAAACATTACAAAGCTTTGCGGCATTAACCCCCCTCCTAAAGAAGCATTGGCCCGATGCTTTACAATGAAAAGAAATGGGGGCAAAAATGAACACTGAGAATGCAACAACAAAAAAAAACAGTCTTTAGTACACATAATAAGGATTTTAAACGCACAACTTCCAGGCGTGCCTGGCACACGTGCGATGCTATCGCTCCATCGGAGGCCACTTCGTAGTCAAGTTCTCAAAGCAGACAAAAAATTTTTTCACTCCTTTTCACTCCAAGAAACTCCAAGGAAGCAGTTATTCATCAAACATTCTACACGACACCACACAGAGCACCTCTGGCAACACATAGCATGCAGACAGGACATCGCCATACAAGAACACTTTCTTGCACTCTCCCATATGAAGCAAGTAATAGGAGGCCCTCTGACAGAAAAGCTGCTCACCCAGCTTTAAATGACTCCATTTCTTCTGCATTCTTCAAAGCAGCCTCGTCTTGTTTGAGCACACCTGCACAAATTATTTGAACATTGAGGCACTGCCAATGTCAATACGACAAACTTCCTTCAGAATTCATCCTTGACAGTAACGACACTTGAGGAACAGAGCCACCAGTGGCTTCAAAATTATCTCTCAGGATATCTCAAGTTCGTAAAGAGGATCCTTCACACGGAAATTTCAAACCCATCAATGCCACGGCACTTGAAAGTGTCATGCCACATCAGTTTATATTTCCCTACTGATCCACTCCTATGCACTGTGGCTGCGACAAAAAACCTAGGTGATACATCCCCGGCTCATACGATCAAAATTGCAGGCAATAAAAATGTCCCGTAGAGTTACACTATTTTTCTTCCAGTAAATACATTTTTGGACAAAACACTTTCCCTGCAACTACTTTCAAAATTTCGATAAATTCTGGTCGTAAAATATGTTCAGCGACCAACTGCACGTTTTGTTTAGCTTCACTTTCGCTTTTATTTTGTTTTTAGGTTTCCGTGAATAAATAGCTTCAGTCAGATATAACAGAGCTGCAAATTAGGCCCACGGAAATAAAAATAGGCGTGAACTCTTTGCTTTCGCCGACCGTTACGTATCACTCTGCCGATGACAAAGTGGCAAGCCGCCACGGGACTGGCTGAAAGTTTGGTTGACTCCTCCTACTGTCAGCGGTGAGTTCAAAAAAAGGCGGGAGCCGAAACGGTTAATTGGATTTAAATTAAGGAAATCGGCCGCACAGGACAATAATTTGTAGTTTCTAAGAATGCTCGGAACGTGTAGATCGAGTTCCCATGGTAAAAAGATGAGTTCAAATTTCTCTTTAGTGCACATTTAAGCACCCCGCTAGCTGTGGCATGGTCTCTCGGAGCTAACTGTGGCAAGGATGCCTTCCCAGTCTCGACTGTGATGCCTGCAGTGCTGTACAGGATCTCAGTCACCAGACTCTGGATGCCCTCGAATTTCATGAGCAGTGTGCTTTTCTTTTTATACGTCACTGAAAGCTGCCTATCAGATTTGATGTTTGTACCTTGTGGAGCCCAGTGCCCAAGCAGCTCATGCCCATCAAAGGAAAGAAACAATGCCGTGCAGCTCACTCCACAGATCAGTGCCAGCCTGTCCGCTATCTGTGGACGCCCCTCCCATGATGTAGCGCATGACCTCGGAGTTGAGGCGGCTGGAGTCGGTGATGATCAGCTGTACAGCATGCAGCATCAGGTGCACCAGGTTCAGGTTCTGGGCCTGCCTGAACTTCTCCATCCAGAGGTCCACCTCCGAGCTGTAGCCCTCCAGAACATTCAGGTTGCAGAGCAGCTGACAGGACAAAGACAAAAGGAAATCCCCGAGGTTTCAATTTTTCTTGCAGACAACTTGAGTGGCCGCATCCAGTTCCTGCAGCCTGCTGCAGCAACAGACTGAGGTATCGTAACTGATGATTCTAAGAGTAGTTCTCAACAAATGTCACTGAAACAAAATAAAAATCTGTACATGTCTGATGTTATTTAGGTGCACATCACATTTTTGTAAGTGTACAAAGAAAACCTCACAACAAGCTGTTTCGTCGACAATTTTCTTTACTCTTGGAAAAGTGAGAAAAACAAATAAATATGCAAATTTTACCTGCCATCGAACATTTCTTGCATGCCAACATCACAATAGAAAGCAAGGTACTACAGTCTAGCCCGGTTATAACGAAGTCGGCGGGAAACGGAAATCACTTCGCTATATCCGCTATTTCGTAATATGCGGACTACGAAAAAAAATGCAAGCATCGGCATACCGATTTATTGCCGCTGAAAGAAGTCGCCCAGCGTCCCCTGAACACGTTTCGCGAGTGCGGACTTCAGGATTGCGGCTTCCATACCATCCAACTGCGAACCAAAGATCTGGTCGAACTCCGGACTCCCGAGGTACATCCGTAGCGTGTCAACAGCTGCGATGGCCGCTGTGGAGGTGACCGGCTTAGGGGCACAACTAGCATCGTCGCATTCGCTGTCGGAGGCGCTCTCCGCCAATGTCTCTTCCATGACACTCCCGGCAACTTCTTCAGTCGTCAAGTCCTCGGTGGCAACAAGGTCTTCGTCGCCGAAAACGAAGTTCATGTGGCTTAGACCCGCAGGCACAAGGTTCAAGTCGCTAGCGGAATCCCAAAGCAGGCCGTCGCGGCGGCAGCATCAGCGGTTGCAGCGACGTCAACCGCAGTAGCTTCGTCCCCAGCGCGGCGTGCTCTACCGCTCTATGCCGTGACGCCATTCAAGGACAGCGCAACACGAGACCGGCGTGCCATGCGATGCAGTGAAGCAACCTTTCGCTCAGCAGGAGAGCAGACGACGCCACGAAAGGACGCTGTCAGCCGAATTTTGCTCTTATTTTCGCGGAAAAAATCGCCTCAAGGACGCAAAAATGTGTTGATTGGCAGATTATTTTTCGGTTGGTATTAAATCTCTTCGTTATATCCGCTGACGCGCTCTTATTTACTTCGTTAAAACCGGACCCAAAATGTATTGAAAATGCAAAAATGGGAATGGGAAATTGAAATCCCTTCGTTATAACCGCTATTTCACTATAAGTGGCTTCGTTATAAACGGGCTAGACTGTATTACAATATACATTATACTATGCGATGTCAGTGCACGTTAAAGAACCCCAGGTGGTCGAAATTTCCAGAGCCCATCACTATGGCGTCCCTCATAGCCCGAGTCACTTTGGGACATTAAACCCCGATAAACCAAACCATTATAAGAACAAATATAAATTTTTCAGTAGAACAATTTTCTCAGAGTATTATTTACAATCCTCCAAATTAACTAAGCCCACATATTTTTCGCCATCAAAATATAGCGTTTACCTGGAAACATGCCAAAAACAGCCACTGAAATAGTCACTAGAACCGCTAGAAAATAGCCACTGAGCATCCACCTAAGCACAGCCATATGGCTACAAAGGAAAGCTATACGGCTTCCACAGATACTGTAAAATACACAATCCCACACACCACTGTAGAGATAGTGGACATGTTTCTCACGTGCTGCCAAAAAACTAGAAGTACTCGAAGAACAGATTTCAGCTGCAATGCTCATGCGTAGTGCACACAACGTCAAGGCTTGTAATGCGACTGTACCTTAGAGATAAGTGATGCTGCAGAGTTGCCAACAGCGCCCTCCCTGCAACGAGCAAAGAGCTCAAGAAGGTGACAGAACGGAGACTTTGTACCTTCCTCCTGTAAGATAAACAAACATAACAACACAGCCGTGATTAAAGTATGCATGTACGATTGATGTAAAAAAGTTCAGATATCAAAGTGGGATACCATGTGAACTTGTAGAATTCAGGGGCAGATAATGCATAATCTGAACGAAAAAACGTAGCGTTGAAACAGGACACAGAAAGGCTATTCCTCCCCTTTATTTTCTTTCTTTTCTTCTTTTTTACTTTTACTTTCCTTTTTCTTTTACCGGATTTTTCTAGATCAGGGGTTCTCAAACTGGGTTCCGCGGAACACAGGGGTTCCGCGGGCTGTCTTCTTGTGTTCCGCAAGAACCCTCACCGGCCCTGACCCGGCAGCTGATATGAGACTGGCTCTGAGTGCTACTGAGCCACGCTTTGACTTCCACTTAAAAGGGAAGCAGTACCACCCATCACATTAGTATGTGTATTAATCTGTGCAATAAACATTTAACTTTTGCAACTCTCTCTTTGCAAAAATGCACTCAACAACATTGCTGGTAAGTGAAAGTGGGGGGGGGGTTCCCTGGAACTTATTGAAGGCTTTTGGGGTTCCTCCAAGCAAAAAAGTTTGAGAACCCCTGTTCTAGATTATCATAGTTTTCCATTCTTTCAAGTTTGCGCATGCGTGTCTTTGCTCGAGAAGGGATGTGTCTTTCGTTGATCGATTTCATTCAGTTGTAAGTTGTAGCCCCGTCCTGTCCTCATCTTTCTGTGTCCTGTTTCAACGCTACGTTTTTTCGTGCAGATTACGTATGACCAACTGGCCCCACAGTGTACTCTGTTAAAGCAGATAATGCACATGTGCGACCGTTTCAGCTTGACATTTGTGCACCAACATATTAAGCTCACAAATTCCCAGCACTCTGAACACGAGTACAGTTACATCACGAAAAAAAAGGCCTATGTCTTTTATGAAACAGCTCTTACACACGAAAAATCTGAATTTCACAATGCATCAAGGATGACAGTACAATGTTCAGGGGAATTCTCCAAGGTGGAGTAGATTTGTAGCAAGGGAGTAATTAATAATCAGCATTCATGAAAGTGCAGCCATATGGCTACAAAGAAGAGCTATACAGCCTCCATAGATCAAGGATGATCACAAGAAGTCAAGAAATCACAGAAAGGTGAAAAAAAAAAATACACATAGTAAAACCTCGTTGATATCTTCCCGTTTCATATGCTCGAAATTAGGGGCACTAAAAATGCCCCATGGAGTAGTTACATTATTTTTATCCCTTTAATATCTTTCTGGATAACATGATTTCCCGGCTGCTACGTTTAAATTTCTACAAATTTTGATCATATAATAAGTTCAACGACCAATAGCAGATGTGCAAGCATGCGAGTGGGCTAAACCTGAGGGCATTCACTGTGAAGAGCTGAAAAGCAGCGGCAGTCACCTGCTGTGAGGGCTTTTCTGCAATGTCTAAATGCAAAAGGGATAAAGCAATAAAACAATAAAGAAAACTGCGCGAACATATGAGTGGGATGTTATGGCAGGGACGCAGCATGAAGAGAATAGCAGCTGCTTTGTTGCAGTGTTCAAGAGAAAGGAGGCAAAGCATCTCGACAGCAATGCGCTCTGAAAAATGCAGCATGAAAACCGAGCATGCGGCGGCTTCACTGCAGAGCACAAGTGTTAAGGAGCGAAGCATCCTAAAATGATGAGAGAGAGATTATGGTCATTTTGGTGACTGCCGTTGACGGATTGGATGTGTTGCAAAGTTTCTTCCATACTTAAGACCGTGCAAATCAAGAGGAAATTCTTTGAGTACTAGAAAAGAAACTGTTCAGGCACTGTGCGAAGAAGTGCTAATTGACATTTTTACGAAGTGTAGTTGTCAATACATGCCTTTGTACTCCGTTCAACAGTTACGTTTCTAAAAAATTTAGGCGATTTGGATCATATGTTTTCCCGGATATGTTCTCTGCATTTTTTTTTTTAACGCATCAATGAGTCCTCCCTTTTGCTGTACAAATCAGCTTGAATGCTGAATTCAGTACGGAACACATCTGAGTAATTTACCGCACACCTGCATGGTGCAAGACAGTGTTTGCACGTATGGCATGTCCCATTATGAAAAAAACAATTGCCAATCTAAACAAACCTTCATTCATATTGCTGGTGCCAGGTATTACAAAAAAGCAAACCTACAATCACTCTCGTTATGACCTACAACATACCAATGACGAATGCAATGAACTTTTCGCTTTGCCTAAGCAAGTGCACCCACATCCACTGCAGAAAGCCCCAGTACTACACCCGATAGCTAGACGAAGAGATTTGTTTAATCTGGTTGGATCGTGACTGCACATATGGAGAAAAAAAGCAAAGAACTGGATGAACAGAAAGACTACTCAGCAGTCAGCACTGTCAGTACACAGTAATCCATTTATAACGATACCAGATATAACGATATATCACTAATAACGATAGAATTCTCATCAATTCTCCCACTGTCCCTGTGTAAAAATAAACTATATATAACGATAAAATTATCAATGAAATAACGGATAGAACTGCAATTCAAATTTGTCAGAAAGTTTGATAAAACATAAAATACTTTGAAGCGAATGACACAAAAACTCCGCAAATGGACCGGCGTGACGAAATTCATGATGGAGCATTGTGTACAGCCTTGGGAACCAAGCACCATAATTGTCATCATCACAATAGCTGGAGGGAGGAGAGAAAAGTTGGCCTCCGCCGCGCTTTCTCACGCTAACGTTGTTTCCACCGTTTCTGCCCGTTTGTGCATTCGTTATAAAGATTCGATTCTCCAGTTTCCTCATTGTTATAAATGGACTGCACTGCACTGCCATGTGTCCTTCTACCCACCCTGATCATAGCACTGTTTTTCTATTTGGCACTCAGAAAGCCTTCAATACATCCAAAGCTAAAAACCCACTTATCTCTCTCTCTTATATTTTTATTTTGAAGGCAGGTCATCAGTTTGATACCACCACTTGGAAACAAACATTTAGTTCAACTTACTTTGCTCTGGATATAAACCAATTCTGATCTTTGCCTTCGATTTCAATTCAGTTTTCCCAAAATTCGCAACCCAAAACATATAAAGCACATACAAGCACAGTGAGCCCACACATAGATGCAAGGCGATTTGTGAAGCATTCATCATGCAACTGCAGTATCGGAAGCTGCTTACACTGATCATGAGGGCTTCTGAGGCAGGGCATGATTCTAGAACAAGACTGATGGCCCTCAGCTGTAGGCACTGGTCTTCAGTCTGGGAGTCAAGGGCATCTGTCTGGATGCCGGCGAGCTCAGAGAGCATCTTCCAGTCATACTCAGCATGGAAGTCCTGGGAGAACCCTCTGTACAAGTCCAGCACATCCAGGATGCTTGCACAGTAGGCACCATACTCAGCCAGTGCTGTGGAAAAAAAAAAAAAAAACGAAACCCATTGCATTTTCCTCCACTGCTCTACTATCAGTTTTCCAGCCTATGTATACTCTGTTAAAGCCGCAAAAAGAAAGCATAAAACAAGCAGAGAGCTAAGTAATAAGGCAAGCTTAAATGAATACTTCCATCTTCTCTGAAAGCTTCAATGTTGAAAATGCAGAGATCTAGCTTTCCCGTGTAAATTACTTGAAAACAAAAGTATAGTTGTTTATAAAAATACATGAGCCACAGGTCCGGCAGAAGGAGCGGCTGTGAGGCCGCAATGCGACACTGCTATCTCCGTTGAGTGCGCGCTGCGAGGGTATGCCGGGTGACGACAAACTAAAGCCTCACTCTTGCGCGGGCACGCAAAGTGCTTGATAAATTTCACCTGTAGCATTCATCTGTTTTGCCACTGACACTCGATATGAAGGAGGGTACCTGAATGCTCGTGCATCTTTAAGCGTACCGCAGAGGGCACATGGCATATGTGCAATGAAGCACACCAAAAATGTGCCAGGGCAATGTAAATGTCGCTCTGTCGAGCTCTCTATTCGCACTATAGCAGGAAGCCTAGGGCCATGTAAAGTCAAGCCACCAATCCGTGAAGTAGAGCAGACCTGTTTTTCTTTCATGATGGCCGCTTTGTATCTCTGGTACTGAAAAAGGCACGGTTTATATTTTTATGTTGACTTTTTAAAAAGCGCCTGTTACACAATATTGTACTTATATTTTAACGTATAATTTATGAAACAAGAAGATCACGAAGCAGCTTAATAACATTTTTATAGCAAAAGGCTAATTAATGGGCTGTGTTTTACGAAGAATTAATTCACTGAACATAATGGGCATTGTTTGCGATCTCCTTCATCCGGCTGGATCGTACAAACAACAATGCACTGGATTGTAATAAGGGAGTAATTTTCTTGGAAATAAATCAGTTGCAAGTCCAGCGGTGTGGTGTGTGTACCTCCTTTTTCTTGTCCTGCGTCTGTGTTCCGCTGGTTCCACCCTGACAACATTATGAACCAACTAGCCCAGCAATTTACGCTCCCGAGTAATTACTCATTTACGTCCACCCAAGCGCAGCCATACAGCTACAAAGGAAAGCTATGCAGCTTTCTCAGAAACTTTGCAGTTAAAGAAAAATTCGTCCTGGTCCAGGTTTCGAGTCTACTTCACCTTGGGGGATTCCCCTAAACATCTGACCAATGCACTGGAGTCAGACAATATGTAATGGCGTCCGGCAGGCACATAACAATGCATAGCAAACACAGAAGTTCGACACGCCGTTTCTTACATGGAGGAAACGCTGCATAAATACTGTTCATCGTCCTTCACTTCCATCCCCATTAGAGAAATATGGTTAGCTACTGAGTTGTAAAAAAAAAATTCATTTCAATTTATTGCCTCCCGGATAATGGCTCTGTTTCGTGAAAAAAAAATAGCATCCTTGTAATATTAGTGACTTAATAACAATGGGAACAGTATGTAGCAATTTAGTATCAACTGGCTGTAAGTGATCGTTCCGAGGCAGTTTTCGGGCTACTGGAATTGTCAAGTAACATCAAGAAATCATGTTATTTATTAGCTGACAGACACTTTCTTTAGGTTTCTAGATGTAGCAATTTAGTATCAACTGGCTGTAAGTGATCATTCCGAGGCAGTTTTTGGGCTACTGGAATTGTCATGTAACATCAAGAAATCATGTTATTTATTAGCTGACAGACACTTTCTTTAGGTTTCTAGATGGACCCAAAGGCTTTTAAATTAATACAATAAAGGGGCTGTGCGGAGACGACAGAGAGGACAGCTGTCCTCGTGATAGCGACAGTGATCTGAACTAAAATCCTGGTCTTGATGTTCTTTAAATTATATATTCAAATATGCACAGAGTGGTGTGTAGCGGGCGCTATTTAAATAGTCAACGTAAAAAAAAATCTCTGCCTCTCCCGTAACCGAGAGTAGAGTAAGCATGAAATGTTTATGGTCATAACACATTGCTTGTAGATGGTACTAGTCAAAATCTTGAAATGGGTCTAGTGTTCCTTGTCGGCAGGGCAGGGGCGAGCAGTCTTCTTCTGTGGCGTATCACTCACAAAGCGTTCGCTTTCCGCAAGACCAGGCTCCATTGCTCGGCTTAAGCAGCTGTGACGGTGGCGGCATTGAAATGCAGGACGATGCAGAAGCGTACGCGGACACGACGAGACGCAGGCCTGACAAGAATGTATATGCAGCCCGTTCGAATACACCGCGAGCGTGTATACATCTGCATGAGCTGATGGCCCAGCGGCCGGTCTTTTACATGCGTTAGTGTAGGACTGTAGCGCCATCCTTGGGGAGGGCGCGAAAGCAGTTTTTCTCCGAAAGCCCTTCTCGCCCTGGAGCTCCCCTCTTTCTCTAAGCAGCCTTCTCTCACAGCCCCTAACAGATCACGTATGACAACGAAGTTTATCGTGGCATGTATGTGCTTTTTGCACGCGTTATTAGAAATCAGAAATTATAATTCCATGCATTATCAAATGCACAGCTCGAGTGATATCTTGATGAACATTGAGAAGACACTGGCAGCAGTTATTTTTTGTGACTCGTTTGGAGAGCAACCGGCGCTTGTATGCCGGTCCCGTAGGAGGGCTTAGAGAGTCTCGTTGAATCTCGTTAAATCTCGCCGGATGTTCTCGTTTCAGTGCCCGGATGAGTGGAATTCAATGCCCGGATGAGTGGAATTCAGTGCCCGGATAATGGCTCTCGGTCTCGGCGTGACGTCACCTCACTGCCGACCACGGGAGCTAAAAGCATTTCATGCTTAATAAAAACTGCGCTTTTTCCGCAACTAGAGATACAAAGCAGCCAAAAGAAAAACAGGTCCACATCACTTCACAGATTAGTGACTTGACTATACACTGAGCCCTAGGCTTGCTACTTTAGTTCGACTAGAGAGCGCGACAGAGCGATACAGCCTTGCCCTGGAGCATTTTTTATGTGCTTTGATGCACACGCGCATAAAAAGGCGCCAGCATCCAGGCGCACTCCTTTGTAGCAAGTGTCAGCGGCAAAACAGATGAACGCAACAGATGAAATTTATCAAGCGCTTTACGTGAAAGCGCAAGAGTGAGGGTGTAGTTGTCATCACTTAGCACACTTTCACAGCAAGTACCCGATGGAGATAACAATGCCGTGGTGCAGCCCTACAGCCACTCGTGCCAACGGAGTTGTGGGACATGTGCTTTTGAAAACGACTGTACTTTAGGAGCCAGTTTACTAATCGAAAGTGAATTTCCTGCATTAAAAAAAAAAGAAAGAAAAAACTTCACAATTATTGCATTATAAAGCTAATTGTACTTTTAACATTCCTTTACACATAAAAAAAATATCAGACAAGCCGCTTTCACTGCGAAAACAATCCCTCATCGAAGATCATGTCTCAGCATAAGAATGCAAATGTAAGTAAAATCTAAACTCATATTTTGCAACACTCGGCCCCGCTGCTTCTCATAGCTTCAGCAATATTTTAGTATCTGATAATTCATGCATTTGTGCATGAAATATCCAATCATTGGTGCTCCTCAGAAGCACTAGACCAAGAGCAGTGTTATATGCACACTGCTGCATTTGTCTAACTGTAAGCAGCCGTCTGTCTGTCCTTGTCAAAACAGTTCACTCTATAACCCCCAAACAAGTAAGGCATTGCAAGCATGCATCAAACACTCATCTTGCAAAATATTAAGTAAACATCAAAGCCTCACAAGGGCCTGCAGTCGGATGTGCCTCTTCCGATGTGGCTGCTAGCACGATGTTGCGATACTCATTGACGAGGCTAGCTGTTGTAGGAACATTCTGGAAAAAAATTTTAAAAAACAGGCCCGAAATGCAGATTTAAATATGGCAAAATGGCTACCCTGTGTACCTCATCAGGTTTTTACAAGCCCACAAGCATATGTTGCATAGACAGCGTAACACAGCAGATGCTACAATTAAAAACCTAACAGCCTCTAGCATCAAAAGCAAATAGCCAGGCTTTAGAGAAATATTTACTACCAATAGTTATTCCGTTCATTTAATTCAAGCATAGCATCTAGGTATATGTGCACTAATTTACAATTCAAATTTGCTCTCTTTCTACGATAGATTTAAATACAGATGGCTGCTCAAAGCAGCAGTTAGTATACACTTGCTAACCGATTTTTTTGGACTCAGCGGGACCCGAAAAATGATCCGAATAATCGAACAGCCCAAAAAAATCCATGAACTCCAAAAAAATAATCTTTCTGCGAAAAACCGCAAACCACAAAAGAAAGCAAACTTCGCCGCGCCCCCATGTTCCGCTTGAAACCGATGATATTAGACTGTCTCTGGACCAGTCATGTTTTTCTCAAGTTCCCATCACCTCGTGTCACGACACCAGACAGTGCGACGCGGCCACAGGTCATGCCGCCAACAAACGCACTGCACGAAGCAAGAATGAGCTCTTTGTAGGCCATTTCGATGGCAATGAAGAGCATGGCATTATCTCAGGTGACAACCACGAAGTACAAATAGCCAAGCCTATCTAAGCCAGTCTGTCCGACTGGCTCAGTTTCAGTCCAAGATGGCGCCTTTCACGATGGCGGAGAACCGGTTGATCACGACAGCGATGTCCCCTCGAGTCAATATTAGGCCAAAAAAACAAACTTTCAGTTTAAAAACGATCCTCACAGCAATGCTGGCGTTCATTTTAGTCTGAAAAGTCGAACTTTTGGACTTCACAGAGTCCGAAATATCGGTGGCGCATGACAGTTCATAGGCAAAGTCCAAAATATCATGCAAGTCCGAATTATTGGGGTCCGAAAAATCAGTCTGCAACTGTATCAGTAAAAACTAAGGAATGCCTTTCACTCTTATTGCTCTTAATCATCATCTAGAGAAGCTAGTCCCATATCATAGAGACAAGACGGCACTGGTGTCAACACCTCATTGATTTCAATGCCAGCCAGTTTCAACAAATCAAGCCCCCTCTCACAACTTTTTCTTCCTTTCTCCCATTAGCCTTCATGCCTGCTCCGCATGTGCAGAGACAGGGAGAGAGCACCCCGCAACTAGCGACATACCACAGGAAATTTGTTGTTCCCATTTTCTTTGTGAGGCTCGCACTAAGACATAAGCCCCCGCTTCCCCCAAATGGCTCCACACTGCAATGAGTAGACAAACTGAGGCCCCCAAAGAGGTCCCACTGCGAAGCAAGCACTGTGACTGGCACTCACCCTCCACACATCCTGACACAGCAGCCGGGGTAGCTTCGCCTTCACCCTTGCGTTCACGGAGGACCCGGCACTCTTAACGTGAGCCAGAGCAGCCTGGACTTTCCGCAACGAGGCGGCCACAAAACGCATGTGCGCCAGTTGCAGCTGCATGTCCTTCTCCTCTTTCTAACGACAAGACAAAAGAGTGGCACACAGTGGTCAGTCATCGAGGGCGTAGCAGGAAAGTGCAAATTTTACAAGAATTTTCTATTTAAAGCCAACATGATCGCGATTAAATTAACACTTGGTGTTCATCGTGGCTAATGACCCCAAATCACTCTAAAACAAAGCTCGTCTCCTTTACGCAAAATTCTTGCCGCATCCCAACCCCATACACTCCTAATGATATAACAGGTGAGACAGCTCCCTCTTACAAGTATTTAGAAGTTTACCTTCAGTCCGATTTCACCTGAAGCTATCATATTGAATTGATTCTAACAGCTGCTAACCATTCTCTTGGCCTCCCAAAACGTAACCTTCAACATGCTCCAGTGCAGTTGTGAAAACTTCGTTATGCCCCCTTAATTCAACCTGAAATCGAGTACGCTTCATCCATATGGGACCCAGATCAAGCCTATATCATAGACAACAATGAATCCCTGCAAAACCACGCTGCTCGTTCAATTTTTTTCATATTATTCATGTTTTACTAGCATCAAAGCATTAAAACCTCGTGCTCGACCTGATAATCTTTCCCATCAATGCAAACTCGCTCACTTAACACTTTTCACAAACTTTACCATCATCCATTGCTTCATGACAATTTCTTTCACTCGCCCTCAGCAGCTTCCCTTGCCGTGAGCACCCTTTCAAGATTAAACGCATCACATACCGCACTTTAGCGTTAGCAAAATCTTTCATACCCAAAACCATCACTGACTGGAACCGGCTGCCTTCTACAATCGCAACTGAAATTAATGTGACGTTATTTCATGAGCTTTTAAAAAATTCAAACGACGTGTACTTTTTATTCTAGTTCGGTTCTGCACAAAGTTAATACAGCGTTGGTCAAATGTTTAGGGGAATTCCCCAAGGTAGAGTAAATTTGTAATAAGGGAGTAATTACTCATTGGCATCCACCCAAGCGCAGCCATACGGCTACAAAGGCTTTCTCAGAAACTTCTTTCTTTCTCAGAAAACAGCTTTCTCAGAAACTTCGTAGTTCAAGAAAAATTCGTCCTGGTCCGGGGTTCGATCCCGGGACCACCGCTTCACCGGAGCAGTCGCTCTACCAACTGAGCTAACCGGGACGGTAAGCTTAAGGTAATTACTCCCTTATTACAAAGTTAATACAGAAAAACCTCATTATAACAAACATAGATATTTGGAATTATTGGCTATATCAAACTGTTCCTAAATATTCTTAACAAACACTGCATTTCTTACTCTATATCATATTCGATTTGCCATAAAACAGATATATTGAATTGCCGAGTGCCAGTGTGCCCGATTGGATGGCAGGCTTCGCCTCACTACAGATATGACTGGTGGTGGTGCTGCAAAGGTTTGTGCCACTTTTCACGCTTTATCTCGCATAAGCCAACAGCGCCACAGAAGAAATAGCAGCGAGAACTGTTGGTAGCCAGCGTGGTCGGCACCCGCTTGTGCCTCTCGCACCCGCTGACAGTGCCCCTGAACCAGCGACACGGTTGCAGTAGCTTTCTAGCAGCCACGCTCTGCTCACATTGACTTGCATGCAGCGGAGATAGTGAAAACGGCGAGAGCTTTCATCCTGGAGTTCGATTTTTTTACGTGACACCTCTATAATGCGAGGAAGCCACCCTAGCTGGCGTTTGAGCTGCCACCGCCACGTGCTGAGGTGCTGAGCAGGGAAGCCAACCAACTGGGAGTGGCCGCTTGGTTTTTCGCGACCTCTGCAATCGCTGCCACAAGCGTCTTTGAAAAGGTGCAAAAACTGCGGAAAGCGTCTCTCCAAGTTTCTGTTCTTTTGTTCACTAAATTTCGCTTCTCCAGAGTCAGTTTTAAACAAAATTTTACATGACAAATTTCGGCTATATCAAACTAGTTTATGATGTTAGTTTATGACGTAGTTTATGATGTTAGTTTATGTTTGTCAGTTTATGATTTTTACCAGTTCACAATAACGAAGTTTCACTGTGTGTTTGATTTCTTTTTTTAACACTGCTTATTGTTTCTTTTTTCCTTATGTTCATTTTGCGTGTCACTGTTCAATCGCACCTTGGTCCTTGTAGCCATTGCGCTATTTCTAGTTTCGTTTATTGCACAGTTTGTCATGTTAGAGGTTCCCTGTTGTATTTCTATGTTTGCCTTTTTGCCATTCCTTTGTGTAATACCGATACAAAGAGGGCCTTTAAGGGTTTCTTTGAAATAAATTACATAAATAAATAAATTACCTGGATGCTCTCTGCTTCTCCCACACCGCTCACAAGACTCAGCAGAGAAAAATATAAAATCAGCCTGCAGACTCTTTCAGGCACATTTTCGGCCAGGGCCCAGACAGTAGAATCCAAGTCCTGGACTTCCACAACCTACGTGTAAAATAGAGATTCGTACCTTTGAAAGACCTGTGCCAGCGCTTCTTGAAAAGAAGCAGAGAGGAAATAGGGGCAAAAGGTAAAAGCACCGCAATGACATAAAGCAGTGGCTGTGCACACAACTGCAGGAACTTCTACGGCGTATTCCAATCGGTGTTCCAGAGCATGTTTTCATGCTGCACAAACAAACTCTGGTTTCAATGGGCAATTTGGGTTCAGCTCCCGGGTTCAATCAAGGAACAGGAGCAGTTCGGTCCATGCTGGACGCCTCTGCCTTGCCCCACACAGTCAGAAGCATATTTCATCTCATTTCATTTATTGAAGCCTTAAGGGCCCGTGGGCATTACATAAGGCGGGGGCAAGAACAGTGTGTAACAACATATGGTACTAGCTCAACAAAAACAAAAAAGCAATGAAACGAAACAGAGCAAAAAAAAACCATTAAAGGAGACAGTAACACAGGATCAGATTATTTGATGACGCCTAATACATCACGTAAGACACAGGTGATTCACTAATTCAGTGCGGAAAATTGCTCGCTCTGTGCAAGAAGCAATATTATCAGGCAGGGCATTCCATCGGGCTATTGCATCTGGAAAGAATGAATCATTCATAGCTGATGTGCGGCCTTTCATGGGAGCTATGGGATGAGTGTGGTTTAGGCGAGGGGATATTCTTGATGGCGGCTGTAGCAAAGGATGCCTGTTAATAGGGCGGTAGAAAAAGGAATGAAGGAGGCATAGGCGTGATACGATGCGACGTGATTGGAGACTTGGGAGGGAAAGGGCTCGTTTTAATGCAGTGACACTACTATACCGCGAGTACTGCATGTGACATGATAAACCACGCAGCTCGATTTTGGACGGCTTCTAATTCATTTGTAAGGTATGCTTGTTGTAAGGTATATCTTCTGTTTTCCGGGAACCGTGGTGAATATTGTGCCCCTTCGTGGATTCAGAGCCTTGCTCTGAAATGCCAACTGGAATATGCCATTAGTGTCCAGGGCACCATACTACACCTCAGAAAATGCACTTTGTTAACTCTCCTTCTCTTTCGTCACACAAAGCAACAAGCCAGAAGTACAGCTGCAAACAGAAGAATATGGACCATGCTTCAGCAGTGAAAGACTTCAGCCGCATCACCTAGCAAAAAGTGATGGACATTTAATGCATCTACAAGCATTACTTACGCACAAAGGCTGCTAACATTTCTGTTTTTGTTAAAGAATGCAATCCATATTATTCTGTCCATGAAGGTATGCTTCCTCTTAAACCCCTCTATTAGAGATTTTTTAATTTATTTTTATTTATTTATTTGAGCCTCAAGGGTCCCCAGGTGGGACATTACATGAGGGGTCTCTCTTTAGCACACATTCTATGAAAGCTGTTCATCCTTTATTCCATTCCAAAGACTTATATTGTCCCACGCAACCTATTTCAACAGTTGCTGCATTCTCTTGCCCTGTCATTCTACTGCAGTTCTAATGACCCAGTAAGAATACTTTGGCCCAGGCAAGCTGGTCATATCAGCCTGCCTGAAATAAACACAAAATGTGCTCACTGCTATGCATATAAATGCTTCTCTCTGTTGAACTGCTGGTTTGCCCTGCTCAAATTTCCCAAAGGCATGGCAGCAGTTTTCCTGATAACAACATATCAAGGTATGCTATTCACTTCTTTCAGTCAGATTGTAAACGAAGTGCATGCAAATAGTGATCTGTAGCAAAAACAGTAAAAATGCATTCTCATCATGCCTGAAATAGCGGCACTATCTGTTGACATGACAGCATGTCCACCACCACAGTAACAAATTAGCTGCAACAAAGCACGAAGGGAAGTTTTGCCCTCATATCGAAAGGTTGTGCAGCTGCTCTAGTTATTCTGGAATTTTCTCTTTTTTTTTATATAGTATAATATAAATCAAACGGTTTAGCCGGCTTGGTTTCCAAAATTATGCTGCCACACTATGCCACAAGCCTACGAGGGCAGTACTGAAAAAATGCAGCATTGGCATGCACGGGATGTTAGTACGGTGCTTCGCATCCACTTGTGATGGAACCTGCTGTAGCTGCATCACTGTAAAGGAACATTTGATAAGAAGTGTTCGTTTTATTTTTCCGGTTATAAACCCAGATGAATCTCATATTAACGAAGCTGAAGGGCGAAGCCATAGTTTCGTAACAGCCCGTGCTGAGCGAGGTTTCAAAGGAAATCGTTATTCCTTCGTTATAAATGTGTTCATTATAACGAGGTTCAACTGTATATGTGCAAGGAGAGCCACCTGGAATTTAACAGGCTAACCCTTCGACCGGGATCGAGTGGGAACATGTAGCAGAGTTTCAGGTTGAGCATGCTTAGAGCTTCAATCGGGACCAGATTTGATCTCGATCAAAAGTGCCTGTGTGAAAGCAGTGTCAAAAAGCCGTGAACAAAAAAATACTTGATGCTGCCGCTGTAGTTTGCTTGTGAAAACTGCCTGAAGGTGATACTTGCATTTTGTTTTTGGCCCTTTCAACCTTACAAAAGTTCATTTTCAGTGACGGTAGCTTCTTTATTACAATACAGTCAACAACAAGCCAACTTCTATTTTCCCTGAATATCTTTTCAACACAATGGCTACACCAGATACATGCAAATTAATTTCAAGTTCTGCTTTAAAACTCGCTCTAGCTTCATTCATTTCTCTCCTTACTTCTGGTACCCCTCAGTTCTTGATGCAAAACAATGAAGTAACAAAGAAGCCCTTCAAACTTTGTCTCACCTGGGTATATAGATTGATGAGCTTCGTGGCAGTTGCAGCCGTGGCATACATCAGAATGGGCTGCCAGCCATGCAGGTAGTGGCCAATCTGGTCGGGTGCAGCCTTTATTACCTCCACCACAAAGGAGAGGCAGCGGTCGTACTCATACGGATGCTCCATGGTCAGCAGGGTGGCGGTGACCACAAAGTTCATGTTCCTTCCCGGGAGGAAGAACATCAGAACACCATCAACTGAGCAGGGGTGCATGGTATCGTAAAAGACAGTTAAGGGGGGATGTGGGTCTTGAGGTCGAAAAAATCGCAAAAAGCCGATCTTTTGAAAAAGTTTTTCATACTGAATAAACTTCAGACTATACCTCCGCGAAACATCCATGCTCAAAACAATCCAAAAGTATAAAAAATGAATAGTTTGAGACTCATGCAGCTGAAAAATGATGTGTGAGCTTCGAACTGACGTTATACTTCACGCGATCACAATTCTGAAACCGCTCCCCAACCACCATCATAGCCATTGTTTGAAAGCTTGTTTCGCGCACTTTCGTTTGACACATTCCAAGATGGCATCAGAGCAGCATAGCAAACACTACAGAAATTTGCTACAACTTGATTACCCGCAACTCAATAGGTGCACACAGAGTTCAAGTCTTGTTATCTCCATTCATGACCCTTCAAATGCAGTCTCTGCCTTACGGGCTTTTTCTTGTTTGCCTTGGGAAATTGAAATGAGATTGGTATCATTTTATTCGGAAGGAGCAGAGCTGTGCAGTGATGCTATTTTTGCCGGCGTTCACATTATAAATTAAATTTATTGAATTGCTTTTCTAAATTAGCAGCTAAACCATTTTGCATGTTCTATTCATACATTTTTTACCAATGTTATTTCACTGATGCAGGTGTCAAGACAGCACCACCACACAAAGTGCGCCTTGGGTGGTGCAGCTCTGTAAAAGTTTCTAATAGTTTATAACATCTTCTGGCTAATGGCCTGTAATGAAGAGCCCAATCAAAACCACAAAACCACAAAACTCCTTGTAACTCATGTTCTTGTTGAACAATCAAAACCTAATTGTATATTTGCACTCAAGATCAAGATTGTGCAGAATTTTTTTTTTTTTTTAATTTTTAAGACCCACATCTACCTTCATCCACATCCAAGTTCATAGAAAAAAAAAAAAAATCAGGAAACTAAACAGTTCAAGTGATGACAATTCAAGCTCAGGGGGCTTGGCAGTAATAATCAGAATTAAAGGGCAACATCAGAAGAAAAAATAAGAAAATCTGACCCCACAGGATAAAAAAAAAATGCTGACCCCATCAACAATAAAAACAAGTTCATGAGTGCACATCACTCACTACAATCTTTGGACATTGGCTGCTACTAAGTATAAACTCGTCTAACAGAGACAAATTAGTACAGTTGCCAGCAGAAGGCTAAAATTGGTTGTTCTATTCTGTCTAAGACATTATATAGTCTAGAAAGGTCACAACATATATAAGTCACTGCTAGGGCAAAGCAAACCTCAGATAACTAACCTCAAAGCAAAAAGTATGAGGTCACTAAGGACTGGAGCCTCGGATTTCACCACCATGCTTTGTCTGGCTTAGCGGCCTTCTGGGCAACCGAAGTAACATCCTACAGTTCTCTCAATAGAGGTTAAGGTTGTGACTTAACAGCAGTTACAGTGACAAGCACAGTACGGTACCAAGATACTGACAGCATGGCACATAAAGAACTTTGCATGGCATGCAATCTCTGGTTTATCTCGCACACAGGAAAACAGAATGCCTGGAACAAAATGCGAGTCTTACACCTTTCATGAGCACACCACACAGTCTTCACACAGTCTCCACACTACACCATGCAGTCCCTCAGAATCACTAGATTATAAGCCCGCTTACCGAGATATTTGACCAAATATTTAGGGGAATCCCCCAAGGTGGAGTAGATTTGTAATAAGGGAGTAATTACTCATTGACGTCCACCCGAGCGCAGCCATACGGCCACAAAGGAAAGCTATACAGCTTTCACAGAAACTTCGTAGTTAAAGAAAAATTCGTCCTGGTCCGGGGTTCGAACCCGGGACCACCGCTACACCGGAGCAGTCGCTCTACCAATTGAGCTAACCGGGACGGCAAGCTTATGGTAGGGCGAGAGCGAATTGATCTATAACTCAAAGTGGGAACAGTGTTTGACCAAATATTTAGGGGAATCCCCCAAGGTGGAGTAGATTTGTAATAAGGGAGTAATTACTTATTGACGTCCACCCGAGCGCAGCCATACGGCCACACGGTATAGCTTTCCTTTGTGGCCGTATGGCTGCGCTCGGGTGGACGTCAATGAGTAATTACTCCCTTATTACAAATCTACTCCACCTTGGGGGATTCCCCTAAATATTTGGTCAAACACTGTTCCCACTTCGAGTTATAGATCAATTCGCTCTCGCCCTACCATAAGCTTGCCGTCCCGGTTAGCTCAATTGGTAGAGCGACTGCTCCGGTGTAGCGGTGGTCCCGGGTTCGAACCCCGGTACAGGACGAATTTTTCTTTAACTACGAAGTTTCTGTGAAAGCTGTATAGCTTTCCTTTGTGGCCGTATGGCTGCGCTCGGGTGGACGTCAATGAGTAATTACTCCCTTATTACAAATCTACTCCACCTTGGGGGATTCCCCTAAATATTTGGTCAAACACTGTTCCCACTTCGAGTTATTGATCAATTCGCTCTCGCCCTACCATAAGCTTGCCGTCCCGGTTAGCTCAATTGGTAGAGCGACTGCTCCGGTGTAGCGGTGGTCCCGGGTTCGAACCCCGGACCAGGACGAATTTTTCTTTAACTACGAAGTTTCTGTGAAAGCTGTATAGCTTTCCTTTGTGGCCGTATGGCTGCGCTCGGGTGGACGTCAATGAGTAATTACTCCCTTATTACCGAGGTATGCTAACAGTAAAGTTTCACAGGTTCTTTCGTCTTCCTTATTGCACCAGCGGTGCCCCGCCAGAGACGGTTTGTTCCAACTGGAAGACTGAAGCTCTTCGCACCAGGGGTGCCCGTCAGAGACGGTCTTGTGTTCAGTTGAGACGCAGGGGTAAGGCGAACACTTCAAATTTTATGTACAGTATTTACAATAGATACAAGTTAAGGCACTAGACACATTAAGCAGCAAAAAGGACAAACCAAACAACAAAAAGGTGGATCTGGCTAATACTAGGGGAGGCCCCTACTCGGCGTTGCCGAAGATGCGTTGCATCTCACCTTAGCCCAGAACCCCGCTTCCAGCTCCGGGGCCCGGTTTTAAAGACTTAAAGGCCCGGCCCACATTTGGTGGCTTCCAATCATGTTACGATGTTCACATGATTGGTTTATCGAGAGCCTGGCCAGCCCTCCAGCTTCCGTAGGGCAAAACGCCCTTTCCACAAACCCAAACGCACGGTCGTGTCAAATGAAAATAAACACAAATATACATTCGTGCTCGGTACCGCATGTCGGGTGGACACCCGTACTTCCCGGCGCGTTCGCGAGCGGCCGCGTTCCAAGAAAGGAGACGCTCCGCTTTGAGTGCCCCCAGCCGCGTTCCGATGACCCCCGCGAACGCTACCGATACCTTACACTAACAATCCACCAATTTGTGGCTTTGTCACCAATTTTATGGCGATATCTCTATAGGAATGGCGAATTATTTCATAAAGCTAAAATGAACATCAATATAAGCTCACGAGGCACATTTTCATGCTTCCTCATGTTACTAAGCCAACTAGGAGAATTAAAAGCCAGACCAGAATTTTCGCTGTTGACCCTACACATTGCTAGCAAATGATGCAGGAAAATTACTTTTTTTTTTTTTTTAAATGCAAGGCTACCCTGCACACAAGCAAGGATTCATCCACAGTAATCATAGCAGAGAGATGGTCCAAGGAGAAAACCAATTCTCAGCAAAGAACCAGGGGCAATGAACATGCACGCCCTTGTACTCACTGCCTCGACTGTCCCAGTCTGGGGTCTCGGAACAGTATGCCATGTTTGTACGAACAGCACACTGAAATCAGAAACTTGTAGGCAGTGCTCTGCACCAATTCCATATCTTCTTTCGACGCTTCCTGGATATAAGAAGAATCCAACGTGCAGCCAATCTTTTTCAGACAACACGAAAGACGTGATAAGATTACAAATGTAACCAAACCAAGCACATTATGCTACAAAAGTGTCTCTGTATTACCTACACTCATGAAAGAGCCCAAAAATATGAGGCACAGCATGTATAGGTCACACAAACATAAAAAAATAAAAAGGGAAAGCAACTTTGCTGACTTAACAGACAAGGGAATGGGTGAGAGGAGCTCACTAAGACGTACATGACGGAAGCCAACAGCCTCCAAAACTAAGAAGCATAGGGTACCTTTCTTTTTGTTTTTCTTTTAATTTGTGGCGTTCATCACTGGGACATTAACAGGGGATTTATTTCAAAGATAACTGATTATAAACCAGAAGAAAAAGCCACATGCCGCAGGTGGAATCCGAACCCACGACTTCCAAATTTCGCATCCATGCTCTACCAACTGAGCTACAGTGACGGCTGTCCAATCTTCTGCTTTCACGCATATTTATGTGCAGAGTAACAAATATGTAACACATGTGTAGCATATGTACAGTGTAACAGCTTCCACCCTCACTGTTCGATCACATTTCACGTGGCACTCGCGGAAATACGGGACACACTGGTGCTGGTGAACACTTTCAAGGTTAGGTTATAATGCAAATAAATACCCCCAAAAGATTGAACAGCCGTCGCCGCTGCTCAGCCGGGAGAGCACCGGACGCGAAACCTGCTAGCATGTTAGCTTTATCTCGCCGAAACTGGCTGTAACTGTTAACTACCACAAAATCGTCAGATCGTGCTGTCACACAGCAAACACCTCTGAAGCGAATGATGCCAAACACTGGCGACACGAATGCGGGTGACGCGGGGATGCAACTTTGTCGGCTCAACGTTTTTGTTGATGATGGCTAGACGGACGGGTGGGCAGATGTATGAAATTAAATTTTAACTTGCGCAAAAAAATCTATTGGAGCTGTTTTTCCCTCTGTAATGAAGCCTTCCCTCAAACTGATGTCAACTTTTAAGGAAAAAAGTGGGTTCATTTTTTTTTTCCCTCAACTGAGCCGCACGGACACCTTGTGAGTGTCGTTACACGGGGTTACTGTAGTACAGTCTAGCCCGTTTATAACGAAGCCACTTATAGCAAAATAGCGGTTATAACGAAGGGATTTCAATTTTCCATTCCCATTTTTGCATTTTCAATACATTTTGGGTCCGGTTTTAACGAAGTAAATAAGAGCGCGTCAGCGGATATAACGAAGAGATTTAATACCAACCGAAAAATAATCTGCCAATCAACACATCTTTGCGTCCTTGAGGCGATTTTTTCCGCGAAAATAACAGCAAAATTCAGCTGACGGCGTCCTTTCGTGGCGTCGTCTGCTCTCCTGCGGAGCGAAAGGTTGCTTCACTGCATCGCATGGCACGCCGGTCTCGTGTTGCGCCGTCCTTGAACGGCGTCACGGCGTAGAGCGGTAGAGCACGCCGCACAGGGGAAAAATGTAAAAAAGAACAGAGACGATTTTTTTTTTTTCGATGACGTCGCAGAGAGCGGCCGTCTTGGCCAATCGCGGTTCTCTATTTTGCTTTCTCCCTGCGGTGCGCAAGGCAGAGAGAAAGCGCGGCAGCATTGTGCATGTTGGAAGCGTGGCTCATTTTTATCGTTATCGCGGATCGTTGTATGTTGTTTATAAGGACAGAGTTATTCGACTTGATCTAGCTGGTGAACGGACAACTGAGCGTAGTGTCACACTGTTCCAGGTTGGGAGCACGGTGAACGCCGTGCTCCCAACCTGGAACAGTGCGACACTCATGGAGTGTCATGGAAGAGACCTTGGCGGAGAGCGCCTCCGACAGCGAATGCGACGATACTAGTTGTGCCCCTAAGCCGGTCACCTCCGCAGCGGCCATCGCAGCTGTTGACACGCTACGGATGTACCTCGGGAGTCCGGAGTTCGACCAGATCTTTGGTTCGCAGTTGGATGGTATGGAAGCCGCAATCCTAAAGTCCGCACTCGCGAAACGTGTTCAGGGGACGCTGGACAACTTCTTTCAGCGGCAATAAATCGGTATGCCGATGTTTGCATTTTTTTTTTTCGTAGTCCGCATATTACGAAATAGCGGATATAGTGAAGTGATTTTCGATTCCCGCCGACTTCGTTATAACCGGGCTAGACTGTACTACTGGTTCAACAGCTGCATGTGCGGCACTCACCACCACAGCTTCGGGGTCCTCCTTTTCTGACTCCCGCTGCGCCTTGTACTTGTTCCATCGGCCAGACAACATCCATGGCTTCGGCCCTTCCCAGCTCAGCAGCTGAGTGACATACTTGAGAGTCTTGTCATTCAGCATCTTCAGCTTGATGGTCTTTGTGAAGGACATGTTCTCTACAACCTTAATCCAGAAGAAACAAACAAAAGGCACTGAGAGCAGGCGTCTCAAATAATCACAGGAAAACTCGAAACTCTTTCGAGTTTTGAAAAAATAATGAAAAAATGATGAAATAATGAAAAAATAAAAAACCGTGAAAGAGGAAGTCAAACGTCCAATGAGGTGGAGGCAACTTGACCCTAAGGAGGTCCTTCAAAAATGATTACTGGCAGTTCAGACAAGGCTTTGGTGCAAGAAGAGAAAATACTGAAAGTTATGCCTTCTGGCAGTGCCACAGTAATTTCAAACAGCACTTGAAAAACCATTTAATTCTGCAAGCATATGGAAGCCAGGAAATAAAACTGCTTTCATGCATTTGTTTAACTTCCACCATGAGGCACATATTGCTTTCGAGCACCGGCATGTGCTCTTGAGCACATGCAGGCGAGCTGTGCACACTGGTACTTCACCGCATTGCTCAACAGCAGATCGCAGCGTGGGAAATGCGCATTCCATGTCACTAAGTGAAAATAACACCACCTTACTCACCTTTGTCTGAAACGTTGACAAAAAACTGCATATGAATGATGCACGGTCATACAGGAGGCCAGGAAAAATATTGTTTACAAGTCCTGGAAATGAAAATTTACGAAAAAGTTCGAGAGCGCAACGCAATGGTAGAATACTCTACCTTGCAAAAACATAACTGTCAATATAGTTCATCAGCTTTAAGGCGCTAGGACTGTGGGCTATGTGTGGCCGCAAACACAGCAAGAAAACTGCAAGACACATCAGCAAGCATATATTGCGAATGTCATAATGTGTTCATTAAGAAGTACTTCCTTGTGGCTTTGGTCCCATCAGAGATTCACAAATGACTGCCACTGTCATGTCACTCATTGAATGCTTACAGTTCTGATGTGACCAAGATTGTGATGCAAGCACTAAAAATCTGCAGTGAGATCTAGCTTCTTAACCTCTCTCACAGCTTTTTTTTTTTTGTAATTAGTAGGGGTGTGTGAGTACTGAAATTTTCAAAAACAAATGAAAGCGAATATGAAGAAAAAACGCCTTTGAATACTGAACTGAAAAACTAAACTGTGAAAAACAACTCCAGAAAAAGGTAAGCCGGAAAATGCTTCTCCTTACTTTTTTAAACACCGCATGGTCTTTACAACCGAAATAAACAAACCTAGACTGCCTCAGCACAGTACAAAAGCAAAAAGTCTGACATTCATAGAAATGTGTACTGTTTGATTAAACATCATAACAGTATACGACCTGTACAGTGGTCATGCAAAATGAGTAACAAAATGAAATCCATGAATGATGCATTACTGGCATCTAAAAATAACAGGACTTCAGACCTCAGGATACCAGAAAAAATGCCCCAATTATTTAAACGTCGATTTATTTATTGCCACCCCCCGGGAAAAAAAAAAAAAAAGATGCCGAAAATTCGAAAATGCAGTGAAACTTTGTGAAAAGGCTTCATTGTACAAACATTGAAAAGCCCGTGACGAGCGCACAGTTCCAGCGTGATGGAAGAACGATGCGAACGCAAGCAAGAGGAACACACATTGGCATCAGAATTGCTAGTCTGCCTCGAAAACAGAAAATAAATTACCAGTGACACGCTAGTCAGTGTCTAAAAGCAGCGCATAGATGTATTCAGATAGTGGCAAATGCGTGGCCTATAGCTGCGGGTTAGAGGCTAAGCTCAGAAACCTAAACTATGCGTGCTGGTTGCTTCTTGGCTAGAGACAGGGCCTTCCTGTTGTCATCACGCCTGGCGTTACGCACGGACAACACAGCATCGTGTAATAGGCGGCGGTGGCACCTTGACTCGGTCAGGAGCCCCACGTGAAATTGTGAAATTCAACAAGTTGGCTTTCCCGCACATCATATCTGCCCAAAATGAGATGGCGGACCTCAAGCTAGAACAGTTATGAAGGTGACAGGATGAGTGCGATGGGTGCGGCCATTAAGTATGTGCACACTACGGATGGATGAAACTAAGATCCCTGCTCTTTATCAATGCAATCCCCTCCAAAGCAAAGAGAGGGGTGGCTGTTTGCAAGGCCACAGCAAAACTGCTGAGTGCTTCCCTCAGACCCTGAAGAGAAAGACATTTCCTGATAATGCAGCCCTTAAAGGCCCCTTCCCTGCTAAACGAGTGAGTGAAACTCTTACTTTCCATTTTGTTCATTTTACTTGTTTTATTATTATTACTAGTGGTTTTTATTGATAATAAAACGGAAGGAAAAGATATTGCTAGCCTCAGCATCTGATGTGCAGCCAGCAGAAATTAAAGGACAGGGACAGAACAGCAAGGGGGAAAGAAAGAGGGGAATGACTGAAAGAAAGGACAGGAGTAGGGTGGCCCTATACTTTCACAGACACATCACCCCTGTCCAGAATTTAAGAAGGGCTGTGAGGCTGTTTTGTCAAAAAAAAATTATTTTAGATTTGGCGACCCTCTGAAAGAAGATTTCTTTAGTTTTCACAAAATATATCACACTTGAGTATTTGTGATTTCGAAATTGCTGTTTTCATCCTTTCTCACTCTCCTGTTGAGAGAAAAGTGGAACTACAATCATTAGTGGAACTACAATCAATAGCGTAAGTCAGTTTGTATATTTATGACATGACTACACAACTCATGGGTGGCAATTTTACAGCACCGAGAAAGAAAAAACACAATATATATTTATTTTTTGCTCAAAGCACATAATTTAAGTCCCAGTTGTGTAACATCACCATTTCTACTCTCATACAAAATTTCAGGAATCTGCATTCAGTAGATTTAAAGAGGTACATAAGTGAAAAAAATTAATGAAAAAAAAACACTACAAGGCAAAATTCAGATTTAGTTTTGAGCTCTAGCAAGCTGCGTCCATTCAGAAGATTGCTAGCAAATTTCATAGGCATAGTTTTTTACTATGACTAGTACAAAGCAACACTTTGAAAACTTTTTTCAATGCCTCATCCCATCTTAATTCCCCCTCCCTTTCTCTCCCACATCACCTCACTACAAATATCTTGGTCCAGTCCCCAGTGGTTCTCTGTAGCAGGTGGTTGGCCATCTTGTTCTCACCACATGTGACATGTGAAAAAGCCCACTAGCGGAATTTCACACACGGTCCAAGCATACCAGTGCCCAAATATAACATGTCCACGTGATAAACCACGGTGAAGAAAGCAAAGAACATGCCTTTGTACTGTTTTCCTGACACTTTAAACTCGACCTTCAGATAATCTGCCCACATACTGTGGCTTTTCCATGGTCAGAGTTCTGAAAGTCAGTGTAGTATTCAATCCCTGCTGAACATTCAGAGATTTTCGAATATTTAAAAATTTCTGGATATTGGGCAGCGATCAAATACCCCGCTGAGTTTCATATATCTGACCATGGCAAAATTAGAAACTTCTCGAATATCAATATCTCGAATCGAATATGAACCGAATGACAAAGATATATGATTTGTACTTAAAATTTTGAACATAGCTGTATTGCTGTACATGCACCATGCAGGCTACCTCATTAGTAATATTCACAAACTGAATTTCTTATTTCTTTACCCAGCCGTCTCAGCAAAGCCTTCAAAGTTCAGGTTACACCACACACATAAACATCCACATACTTATTTATACCGAGAATACAGCAGACCAGCTCACTCACCTTTGGCCTGAAGGACCTGGCGTGCAACAGAGTTGCTTCCAATGACAAGGATTGACATCAACAAAAAAACAGCGCATGTTCTGACATCCTCAGGATCCTACAGTGAGAATCATAGAGAAGGAAAGGCAGATGGAAAAAACTAATTACTAAAAATGCACACTTCTGGTAGCAATGAATCTTCAATACAATATAAACTATTTTCAGAAGCAATGCTGTGTAGAAAAAGTAATCAGTATTGATGGTGGAAAAACAGCGCAAACTAAGACAGAGAACACAGAACAAGAGGGGAGACACTGTAGTGTCTCCCCTCTTGTTCTGCGTTCTCTGTCTGAGTTTGCGCTGTTTTTCCACCATGAATTCACACCAACTAGCCCAAATGTCTGCTCTGCTACAGTTAATCAGTATTGCCCAGCAAATGCCAAAAACTAAAGGTAAGTCAACCACTGCATAAAATTACATTGGGCTACCCTTAACAAATAACTACTGATCTACACCTCTGACTATCATCAAGTAAGCTAAATGAGTTCATTTAACACAATCATAACCTCACTTGCAGCTTACCAAGGAGTCTGCTGCCTAGCTAGCTGTATTTTTAAGAAACAGTAATTTCTCTACGATAACCAGCCAGTAAACAGCAAATGCTGCACCAGCAGCTAATCGCAAAATGACAAGTCAAATAGTGTTAGCCTCTGCCCTCACGCATCTGCACACAAGCTCAATTACAGACTGGCCCAATGCCTTACAGCATTTCCCTAGTGAAGCACGATGTCTCAATTTATAACGCAAATGGAGAGGGGCTTTTGCATACAAAATCCAGCAAATGCAGCATCACACTAACAGCAGGGCACCAAATTGTAATTTTAAGAACACTTTAAGTCGCTGCAAAAATTAAAATCATTTAATCAGAGACAGGATGAGTAAAACCAGATATCACAGCACTACAACATTCCCGGTGTGTAGAACAATGCTGCCATCATCCTCCAAGGTTAAGGTCCCTGATACACTCATGCAACAACAACATATGCAAGAACCTTTCTTCCATGCTGAGTGTGAAATGCCCAGCAACAATGAGAAAGTACTGCTAAAGTACAACTGTACATTGTAACCTGTACTATGAACTGTACCATGCCTTTACTGTGAGTTGTATTGTAAATGTATTGTGAATTGGAACCACATGTTGAATGCTTTATATTCCTTTCCAAAAATACTGTACTTGTTCTCATAGTCACTATCCACCTGCTGCGCTTTCCTTCTCTTGGAATCCAATCCATTATCCTTAACAATCACTGATTATCTTGCCTTCACATTACACGCCTTGTCCAAGCCTATTTATTCTTCCTGATTTCAACTAAGATGTCATTAACTCACGTTTGTTCCTTGATCCACTACGCTCTCTTCCTGTCTCCTAGTGTTACACTCCCTTTCCAAAGTTTCCTACATTGTAAATTTAAGTTCAACTGTTTTCGTTAGGCTCCATGTTTCATGCCCCATAGGTGAGCACCGGTAAGACAGACCTTTTATACGTTTTCCTTTTACGGGATACTGGTAAAATACTATTCACGATCTGAGAGTACCTGCTAAACGCTTTGAGTATGCCATATATAAGGGAAAATCACAGTTCCATGAGCTTCTTTCTTTTGCCATATCCTGTTGTGCCTTTCACACTATAGTACAAACACACTCATAAATTTTAAAGAAAAAAATTAAAAGAAAACATAATATCCAGAAGAATGTATGATCCAAACCACCTAATTTTGATAGATGTAACTGTTGAATGACTTACGAAAGCACTTATTGATAATTCCATTTCATAAAAGTGGCGATTAACATTTCTTGTCACAAGGTCTGAACAGCTCCTTTTCTAGTGCTCGCTGAATTCAGCCTGCATCTGAGTTGTCTTAACCCTTTGAAGGTTTTTGCCGTATATGTACGGCGGCGGTTTTCTGTCCCGCAAGGTCTTTGCCGTACGGGTACGGTTTCGATCTTCCGTTTGAAATTTTGCGCCAAAAGAACAATGCGTGCTCACTGGGGGGTGCTGCCACCTTTTAGGACTTACAAGAAGTGTTTGAATTTTGTGCTGCCTTCTTACGGAGATAAGCAGAACTTATGTCTAGCTTTAGCGCGGCGGCACAGACTGCGGCAACACCCCTTTTGTAGTTTTGGTTTCGCCGCGTGATCGCAACGGAGTCGCGCGAAATTTGAGTTTTCTTTTTGTCAGCACTATCTTGCAGGGGCTGCCGAAGTTGATTTCTATCTTTATTGGCGCTGCTCTTAGCTTGCTTATCACCATTGCTCGCGAGGTATTCTCGCCCTCTGTGGCAACGCGCCTACGCGGTTTCGATTCCGCCGCGGGATCGCAACGGAGTCGCGCGAAACGTGTTTTCTCTTTGTGGGCACTGTTTTGCAGAGGTGGCGAAAGTTGATTTCTATCTTTATTGGTGCTGCTCTTAGCTTGCTTATCACCGTTGCTATTCTATTCTATTGAACATTTTCCAGTTGTGAGTGATGCTGTCACCAAAGTACTGTTTCTAATTTTTTTTTTACTATTTATTCTCGATTATATACATTTTGTAGATTCAAGATCCGCAATAAAGTAATTTGACCACCTGGAAAAGTTTTCTTCAAAATAATTCGACCCTCAAAGGGTTAAACGCTGAAGAATCTTCGCAACACATCTGGCCTGTTGATGGCAATGACGAAAATAACCGAAATCTCTTCCTCGTCAATTTGGGTGCTTCGCCCCATGGCATCTGCGGAGGAAGTTACCACGTTCTTGGTTTTCTAATGCATTCTCAAGACCCAGCCCGCCTGTTTGTAAGTGTATCGCTGTAGCTCTCAGATAATTCGCCCCTTATCATTAAGCATCACAAAAAAGCGCTGCGGTTCTCCTCTTCAGGTCACGTCCCTGCACTAATGTCCCATTTGTAATTTGGCGCACTATTCTTCTCCCTCCCCCCTCCTCTTCTTCTTCCTCCTCCTCCTCCTCCTCCTCCTCCTCCTCCTCCCCCCCCCCCCCCCCCCCCCCCCTTCTAGAGTTTCACCCCTTTGCACCTAGGCACCACGGAGAAGCCACCCGGAAGAGTGACTGCTGCTGCACTCTAGCTTTCCATGTCACGTGAACCCGTGATTAGTCGGCCGACTTGTTCCCTTCAACATGCTTGCATGATTGCTAAACGCATTATAGAACCGGTGTTGAAATTTTAAACACTGCAGCTGGAAAATCGTGTTATCTGGGAACATATTAACCGTAAGAAAAATAGTGTAACTTTAAGGAAAATTTGTAGCAGCGGCGATTTTGAACATGTGATGTGAAGCTAGTGCAATACTAGATGAGGGACAGAAGAAAAAAGACACATAGAAGACGCTCACCAGCACTCTGCGTCTTCTTTCTTCTGTCTCTTGTCTAGTATTTGCTCTCGTGAATGTACGAATCAGGAAATCGTGTCAACAAGGTCTTTCTCTACTGTTTTTCTTTCCGTATCCTCATCAAGTTTCTGCGTAAAAAGGTTGCCTGCATTGCCCCTTTCATTCATACTACAATAATACCCAAGTTGGCACTGTTGGTATCATGTAAATAATTAAAAAGCCCTTAGTTCGCTAGATCCGAGGTGCAGACATAAAAGTTCATTATATCAGAGGTGGCATGCTTAGGTTCATTATATCCGAGGTAAAGCACTAAAGTTCGTTATATCTTTGGTGGAATACTAAGGTTTGTTACATCTGACATAGTACAGTACTAAGTTCGTTCATAGTCCAGTGGGCAGGTTTTCACCTGCCCACTGGTGAATGGCAGTCACCATTCTCGCTTGCACTAACCCCTCTAAAGCTGACACACTACTAAGTAACAGAGAGGCCCTTGCAAACCTTGCGGTTGCGTGTGTTGAACCACGTCGTGAAGTCGACCGTTTCAAAGTTGACCACGCTGGTGACGTAGCGTGCTCCCTCGGGGCCCAGGGTCACAATGGAGGTGAGGAGGCGCAGGGCAGCCCTGGCCATGCCGTACTTGGCCGTGCGGCACAGGGCCATGTGCATCAGGCGGCCGTACTTCTGCAGCATCTGCTGCACGGACACCAGTGCCGTGTTGACATACTGCTTGAAGTCCTCGGGCAATCTGCACAGGATGCGCTCTAGGGCCTGGTAGATCAGCTTGTGCTGTTGCAGAACAAGGGGGAATGGAGAAGGGATAATTAATAAGTGCTACAGGAAAGAAGCTACAGTGCTGCACTAGTTAACCCTTTGACAGTTGCTATAAGGGAGTAATTACTCATTGACGTCCACCCGAGCGCAGCCATACGGCCACAAAGGAAAGCTATACAGCTTTCACAGAAACTTCGTAGTTAAAGAAAAATTCCTTTGTGGCCGTATGGCTGCGCTCGGGTGGACGTCAATGAGTAATTACTCCCTTATTACAAATCTACTCCACCTTGGGGGATTCCCCTAAAAATATTTGGTCAACACAGTTCCCACTTTGAGTTATAGATCAATTTGCTCTCGCCCTACCATAAGCTTGCCGTCCCGGTTAGCTCAATTGGTAGAGCGACTGCTCCGGTGTAGCGGTGGTCCCGGGTTCGAACCCCGGACAAGGACGAATTTTTCTTTAACTACAAAGTTTCTGTGAAAGCTGTATAGCTTTCCTTTGTGGCCGTACGGCTGCGCTCGGGTGGACGTCAATGAGTAATTACTCCCTTATTACAAATCTACTCCACCTTGGGGGATTCCCCTAAAAATATTTGGTATGACAGTTGCTGTTGAGTACGAACGGTGGCGATCTTGTGTTTGAAATTTCCAGCTCTACTGAAAGTAGGTGCTTATGGAAAGATGGCCCATCTCTTGTGAAGAGCTGATTATATCTCGACTGGTGCTTCGTTTGGTTTACTGACATCACCCACGTAATGCTAACGCTCTTCACTTTGTTTACTCAGTTTATGCAGAAGTGTTCAGTTGTGTACTGTTGTTTCGTTATGGCCAAGCGCACCGTCTCCTCTTCTGGAAACAGCAGTGACAGTCTTCCACAGAAGTACTTGCCAAGTATAAAAAGTCTGAATCAGAGGACAGCAGTTTGTCTTTGGAAGAAGAACCACATACAACCAGTTCTGAGTTCGGGCCCAACACACCTGCAACGTCACGGAAGTGGGAGCAACCTGACAACGCTCAATGGGACATTCATCCTCATTTTTTTTTTATTTTTCTAATTAAATTCGCCATTTTTTTCATTCTGAAGCACAAATTTAAAAAAAAACAAAATGGGCATGTTTTCTGAAAAAAAATTAAATTAGACCTTAAGGTTAGCACAGAATAATGCAACTTGTAAAAGTATGCATGCTTGCATTCTGAAGGTAATATTGTCAGATAATAGTAACTAAACTAAAAAGACACACGATAGCAACACGAATGATGATAAGGAGTGAAAACAAGACACCATAACTATAACAACAATGGCAACAATAATAATACAGTCGAGGCCACTATAACAAACGTGACGCTGGAAAGAGATTGAGTACGTTGTATATGATGCTCCTAGTAAGTGGACTTCTCATTTTACAGCCCGAAATATGAACCCCTATGAAACTTGCATTGATTTCTTAAAACAGTTCGTTATACACTTCAGAACACGAAGCTTCTGTGCCTTCTAGACCAGACATACTTTATGTTCCTCATTGAGGCCGCAAGCTCCAACAGTTGGACTGCTTTAAGAACAGTATCTAACTAATTGTGGCTAAAGCGTTTACGGCAACTAGAGGCAGATTAGACTCCTCTTCAGCAGCACCAGATTCTCTGCATGCGGCACCACTCATGCTTCGTGTAGAATGGCTTAGTCAGTATAAGACTTTTGATGCCCGCATCATGATCCACACCAACGAAGCCATCTCAGGCTAAATCATGTCTGGCCATCTGTGCATCAACAACACATTGCCACACGCACGTATGGGTAGGTGCCGTACATGCCCAGGGACAGTAATGCTTTCGCATTCCCACACGTAAGCAGTCCTAAAGGTGCACTGAAGAGGATTCTGAACATGGCTTTTCGCCGCGGGAACTCGATCCACACGTTCCTAGCATTCTTAGAAGCAGTGACTTATTGCCCTGTGTGGCCGATTTCCCCAATTAAAACGAATTAACGTCTGGCTCCCGCCTTTTTTTTTTAATTCTGCCTCGTACGGTGGGCGGAGTCGACCAACGCGTGGAGCGCCTTTCACCCAGTCCCGTGAAGGCTTTGCTTTCGCTTTATTTTGTTTTTTAGCTTTCCATGAATGAATAGTTTCATTCGCAGCTAATATAGCCGCAAAATAAGCCCGAAGAAATAAAAATACGCGCGGACTATTTGCTACTACAGACTACTACGTATTACTCCGCCGATGGCAGAGCGGCAAGCCACCACAGGACTGGGTGAAAGGCGCTCCACGCGTTGGTCGACTCCGCCCACCGTACGAGGCAGAATTAAAAAATAAAGGAGGGAGCCGGACGTTAATTCGATTTAATTGGGGAAATCGGCCACACAGGGCAGTAAATCGCAGTTTCTAAGAATGCTAGGAATGTGTCGATCGAGTTCCCACGGCAAAAAGACAAGTTCAGATTCCTCTTCAGTGCATCTTTAAGTGCCTTTCCCGAATTTTTTTTTTTTCATGAAGCCACTTTACATGCAGTCTCCAAAGTGCCTTTTTCACATACAAGCACTCCTCTCTGCCTCTGCCCTCTCCCAAGCTCCACTGGTTGAAAATAAACCACAAGACCCTAGACCGCATGTGCAGTTCATGCTGGTGACAGGTGCAAGCAACAGACAGCGGCACCTGTCAAGCACACGGTGCCTGCACAAATGTAGTTTTTTTTTTTTCTTTTTTCAACCAGCTTTTTATGCAGCAGACCAATTTTCAACACTGCCCTAGAGTGCACCACACCTGGTGAAACAGTGCAGTAAAAACATGGACACGCTGCGGAGGAAAAGGACTCAAAAGCTAGGCTATACAGGCCACAATGGGGAAAAGAAAGTTACCACGAATATCAAAAAGAAAGTCCACAAACCCAAGACTGCTAACTGCAGACAAAAAAAAAATGGGAACAAAAAAATTGTTGCATGAATACGGAGCTGGAAAGACTGAAATCCAAAAAGAAACACTGTATAATAATTCAAGAGGCAGTGCCCTATTACTTGAAGCTACATCAAGCTGCTTTAGAATGATATAGAACTAAGTATGAAGAGGGAAATGATACTTGTGTAGCATGCGGGAGCAGTAGAAGAAACATTAAATATGTTCTGGTAGGCTGAAAATTTATACATCCAAATAACAAAAGGAACGTGTTCAGCCTCCCAGAAGCTCTGGGTTTCAGGGGGAGTAAAAGCAAAATTAACATGTTAGCAGTAAAGACGAGTGCGAGAAAACTAGAGCACTGACAGCGTAAAAGCAGAATGAAAAAACTTGCACGAGCCGTCAAAGAAATCAAATAATATAGCTTAAAACACAAAAAATATCTTACAATGGGAAAGAGCCAGAACAGGTTTAAAAGGAAAAAAAAAAGTGTGAATTAAAAAAAACATCCAGAGCCACTTAAATATACAGCAATTTACTAGGCAAAGTGGTATTTGCCACCACCCCTATTCAAAGGGGATGCTAATAAGATCTACATATATATATCTATTTAAGGTGGACTCAAGGACACGACAACAACCATGCCTTTGTACAAACCAGTGTGCAGTGAGAAAGCTCTATTATGCATGCGTTGATTCACGGAAACCTTGCAGGTCATAGAAATCACCACTTACCCCCGGAGTATCAGAACTTCAGTTTGGGCCAGTTGCTTCATATTTGAAACTTAAAGGTGCACTGAAGAGGAATCTGAACTTGTCTTTTTGCCGCGGGAACTCGATCTACACGTTCCTAGCATTCTTAGAAACTGCGACTTATTGCCCTGTATGGCCGATTTCCCAAATTAAATCGAATTAACGGCCGGCTCCCGCCCTTTTTTTGCCCTTTTTTTTTAATTCTGCCTCGTACGGTGGGCGGAGTCGACCAAAGCCTTTCACCCAGTCCCGTGGCGGCTTGCCGCTCTGCCATCAGCGGAGTAATACGTAGTAGTCCGTAGTAGCAAATAGTCCGCGCGTATTTTTATTTCTGCGGGCTTATTTTGCGGCTATATTATCTGTGAATGAAACTATTTATTCATGAAAACCTAAAAAACAAAATAAAGCGAAAGCAAAGCCTCCACGGAGCTGGCTGAAAGGAACTTCACGCGTTGGTCGACTCCGCCCATCGTACGAGGCAGAATTAAAAAAAAAGGGCGGGAGCCGGACGTTAATTCGATTTAATTAGGGAAATCGGCCATACAGGGCAATAAGTTGCAGTTTCTAAGAATGCTAGGAACGTGTAGATCGAGTTCCCGCGGCAAAAAGACAAGTTCAGAATCCTCTTTAGTGCACCTTTAAGGGAGTAGCGCAAAAAAGATGCGGACAAAGGAACACTGAAGACAGAAGAGTGCTCATGCTGTCTTCAGCATTCCTTTGGTCACGTCTTTTTTTCGCTGGTCTTTTATGTTGCCCGAAATATACCTCATGCTAATGAATATAGTAAGGTTGCCAGACACAGTAAGCCAACTTACCACCACAGAGCCTGTCTTGACGCCATCAAGGAGTGAGGTTATGCATTGATAGCTGCCACCAGTTTTGTCAAGGTACTGCTTGACAACATCCACCGTACTTTCTCCACTTGCAAATGAGTCCGCCGCATTGACAAACTTGAACAGCTCTGAAAGCGCAAAAGGAAAGAAGGCACATGAACGATGAGGCCCACATCAGGAAATTTACAATTTGCACAAAAGTGCTGCAGAACACAGAAGTCATTACACTGATACAAAATTCATCTGAGCCACCCTAAGACTAGGCAAAAGTACCGAGCCTTATAAAACTCACATCATCTCCTCCTCCCAAAGATGTGCCTAGCCTAGATTCACTTCCTTACACTTGAACTCGTGTGAGCTATCAGACGGTCTGCCGTCCAGCTCAGAAATGCAACCACTGTTTGGATGAACCTGCCTGCTGAGTGTCCACATACATTTCACAGAAAGGCATGGTTGGCATGACCTTGCCTTTCTCCTCGTAAAGACAAAAGCTAGCTGAAAGTAGCGCCCAGAAAGCAGCCTACCAAAATCCACAGTTCTTAAACAAAGGTACTTATGCTTTGGCCTTAACAAAAATACCTCATCTGCTAAGGCTTTTTTTTAAAAATAAAACCCAAGTATTTGCTGTCAACTGGAAACGGGAGAACGGCTGCATGCTTCTATGTTATTGACTTCATTCAGCTTCTCGTAGCATATTAATTATGTTTGATTCCTGGTTACACATTATGCAATGGTATTAATTTTATTCTATTACTCATCTACTGTGTTGTGTTTCCCTTGGATTTGCAGGTTGTTACATTTGCATTTTCTTTTTGCCCTGAGCTTCAAAACTCTGGACGAAGGGGATGGTGCGAATTCGAGCATTTCAATGCCTCTTTTGTCAGTCCCACAGAACCTGTTAAGGGGAATGCAGGGTTTGGAGCTCAACTTTTTTCAAATTTATTTTTAGGCGCAGAGCAATAAAATTTGGTGGCTGTTTTGAGAAGCATACTAAATGATTAATTGCAAAATATTACTGATATATCTGCAGTATTTCTGACATTATAAATTTTTATGTGCTTCATTACTAAACCAAACTTGCAGAAAGCCTGAAGTGACAACAAAACATGGTAGGAACCTCAGTCGCTCTTATACTTTAGCCAAAGAAATTATTCATGTAATGACATCACCAAAAGTTTGTATCAGACTGCTTTTTTCAACACAAAACATTATATCCACGCTTGCATAGTGCACTCATTATCGTCATGTCAAAGTAGTTGCAGATCAAAAAAAAAAAAAAAGAGTAATTCAAAACCATAGGAACGTCACTGCATAAAGAATTTATTAAGGAACATAACGCAACAAAACGCATGAAAATCCGTGACACCATTGTCATGCTGCACTTTCTGCAGGCAGGGAAGTCGGGCCAAAAATTTGAAAAAATTGGCACACTGAAGTTTCACAAGCAGCCACTTTTTGATACCCACTGTACAGTGTCCACTGTACCCACGGTCACAAAAACAGTTTTCAAAGTCACTTTTGGACTGCTTTTGGAGAAAATTTGTCGAGATGTGACCAAAAAGACCTTATAGGCACGAATGTGATGTTTCCCAACATTCGATTTGAACACGGCATCCCCGCTAACGACGTTTACTGATATGAACAAAAGAAGCGGATGAAGCACTTCGATCGCGCTGGAATAACATTGCGGATGGCCACGAAAGCTTCGTGCGCGACGATCGCTCCTTGGTTCTACGTCGAAAACACTACTACAGTTTACGACTGTGCCATTTACTGAAAACATGTTTTCCAAAGGAAGATAATGCTGTTAATTCAAGACAGAATCGCCACGAAAGGCAGCGCACAAGCTACTTTGACTATACTTTGACAGCTAACATGACGGCGGCTTTCAAATTGCGCGGGTTATCCTTCGTGCACTTCTAAAAAAAATACGGAGTCGAATACCGATGAGGGCTGCACGTCATACTGCCGATAGTTTTGCACTAGGTTAGACAACTTTGTTTACAGGAGATGAAATGGTGCTGAAACAGTGAAAACACACGACGTTTAGAGGACCGCTAGTCCCACTACCACGAGGTTCGTTTAATAAAAAAACTTCACTGAGATACTCTCCGGTGGCTGGTAAATGATACAGTTTACCTTCCATCACGTTGCCGCCTTTGTCGAGCACAAGGAGGAATTTTTCTATGCAGAATGCGTCTTCCGTGTCTGCCTTCGTTTTTTTCTCCGGAAGCATGTCGTCTGGTTCTTCTGAGTCAAGATTGTCCTTAGTTTCATCGTGCTTCCTTTTTTTAGGCATTTTCACTTTCTGTGCAGTCATCTGTAGGACCTCAATTTGAAGAAAGCGTTGACAACGATAAAAGATGGTTCACCGACACAATTTGGCACTTGACGTTCCCACGAACACAGAAACCACGAGTTTATGCTTTGATCGCTAGTGCGCTGCCATTTTGTTTTTGTCACGTGTCACCCTCGTTCGCAGAGCCCATCTTGTTCCCGTCACGTTTAGGGCTTAGCGAAAATTGTTTTGTTTTTTTTTTCAATATTAAATTGTTAAAGCTGCGTATAACTGTCACGCACACGTAGAAACAATCTTTTATTCCGTCACGGGAGCCAGTTTTATGGCACTCTGAAATAATTTTGATATCTGCCCCGATATGGGGTGCGGCGGTGCGCAGTTATAAAGTGAACTATATAAAAAATCTTGTGAAGACACGGGGCGAGGCGAGGCGAACACTCTCAAAACACGCTACGAAGACTTGTTGGTAAACGTTGGTTGGTTCGAACCACTGGTTCGAACTGAATGACAACAAAAAAATTCTCCGCCAATACTTACTGCCTCAGTGTTGCTTAAGGGACCTTCAAGTGTTTACATCGGTGTGCTCAAGAAACGCGGAGAAGACCAAATCCAAACATCCGTAAATGTTTCCTTTCCGTAAATGTCCCCATTGCTGATTAATCTAGCATCCACCCTGCCAAGCCTCAGTCATCTGGTTTCCCGGTCACCTGGAACTACCAGGAGGAAACGAAGCCGCTCACAGGCATGCCCGAGCTCTTCTATACAAGGCGTCTCCCCCTGATGATGCGACCTAATAGCTTTAGCAGTGTATGTTGACAATCTCGCGCCATACAGAACAGCCAGGAAGGAGTACCCGACACCACATAAATCCCTCAAGAAGTTAGAAGAGAACACCCTTATGAGACTAGAAACCAACAGATACCCAACGCCAGCTAAGTTACATCAATGGTACCCTACACTATACTCTCCGCAGTGCCCACACTGTGGAGAGGTAGCTAATCTCTACCACATGGTGTGGGCATGCCAATTTAATCCCATAGTTGACCCCATTCCAAACCCCTCAGAGGAGCAGTTGGAGACTATTCTGCTCAGCGATGATCCTGACCATCAGCACTGGCTGGTGGGGAGGGCCGGTGCAGCAGCAATAACCAGTGGACTACCGGACTAGGTGGCCCACCCACATGTTCTACGAATATTCAGTAAATAAAAATGTTTTCAATGAATCAATCAATTCCAAACTGCAAGCAGCACCATCTACCTCACGGATTTTGCGCTACTATTGCGATTTACAACCACCTTTGGTATATCCAGTATATTCCCTCGTTATATTAGGCAGTAAATTTTATAAACGTGTGCATCACAACATGATAAATTGTTTCACACCATCCGGAACCTTCTGCGACAAACAGCTCGGCTGCAGCTCGGATGCAGATCTGAGTGATCGCGTGTTTGAGTGTACAACCGCGAAGACTTGTAAAACGAAGGTGTTCAAACGTCCTCAGAATGCACAGTTTGGGGGCGGAAAGGTCGTCGGTGTGAATCCCACACATACTTTGGGCTCCATCTCAATTAGTGATTTTATCTTCAGGAACATGCCAAGTCATTTGACACCACTTTGAACATTCTGCACCAAACGGGTGGCCTCCAAATTTTATGCAAATGGTGGTCCCGGCGGGGTCCCACTTCAATGGCACACAATAAGGGAATGGTATAAATTACGGCGCTACGCGCCCAACCTTGCTATGTGGTATAGCATGGTCATTTGGTTCGGACAGACGCGTCCTTGACAAACGTAAGTGATAAGATTGGTGTGGTTTGGTTTATGGGGGCTTAACTTCCCAAAGCAACTCAGGTTATGAGGGACGTCGTAGTGAAGGGCTCTGGGAATTTCGGCCACCTGGGGTTCTTTAACATGCACTGACATGGCACAGTACACGGGCCTCTATAATTTATCATGGTCCCTTTAACGGCATGACACAAACTACTCTAGTGGTGCTACGAGCGCCGCTTTTTGTCGTCTGCTTGATATGCATGGTGCTATCAATGTCCCTTCATCATCTTTTGTCTTCAAAAAAAGAAAGGGTGCTATATGGATCTTCACAGAGCATGGATCAATGTCCCGTATTTGCATGTGCCCTCCAAAGCCATCAGGATTAATTTTGACCACTTGGGCGACATTATTGCATTTCGCCTCCCACAAAACGCAGTTTTGGCTACGATTCGATCCCGTGACCTTCGGAATCGGCAGCCGGACACCGTAGCCTCCAAGCCACCACAGCCGACGTCATGTCCTTTTTTTTTCTTTTCATGCAGATTGTCATCCCTGCAACCATATACACATCAATCAAAAGGCATATGAAACAATATCTTTTTATTTAATGCACAGACCTGGAGCTTCTGACGTAATATTTGCAAAGTATGCAAATTAATTTGTTTTCAGCTCCCATGTTGTCACCTTGAAGAACTCTAACTAAATGCACTATTACTATATAATGACTATTTATATATCGTAGCCATAGTGATAACGTTCCCGGTATGCCCACTGCATGTGCGGTGAATTTCTGCGTAACCGCCTTCCCACAGGCTCAAGGTCATTGTAGCACTTGTCAAAGACACGATCAACTGCATCTCTTGCCACTTCTTCTGAGACACCTCTGGCCGTGACGATAGAATCGACGGCTTTCTTCTTGACACATTCCTGGATGTAAGCAACAAAGACAATAAGATTTTTAGCAAACTGCAGCAAAAACGAAATATAACTTTGCCTTCGATATGTCAGTCTGATGCGAAGCGCTGGCATTTAGCACTTTTCAACTATAACAAATAACATGATACTAACACAACATGCTACATACACAGAAGCCAGTGACCAGAAATTTGAGCTTTCTTAAAAAATCCCCCCTTTATTCACATGGATTAATTACAAAATAGAAGAGATTAAAAAAATTCAAGCACTATTATATGACAGAGCTTAAACTCACTTGCATAAGTCTTGAGTGCTAATAACTGTGCAACAAACCACCACAATGGTTAGTATAAATGGATTGTTTGGCTTACCGCATGTGTTTTTGCTATATTGATGGGGCTTGCTGAACCTTGTACAAACGCACTCATGAAGGAGCAGTGGAATAAATTTGCAGCACGTATCTGCAGACGAAAATTGATAAATCATTAAAGTGGAAATAACCACAGCTCATTTAGTTAACAATAAAATATGTAAGCAGAAGAGTTCTATGGAGGTAAAGGTAAAACCAGCAGCATTTTTTTTTTTCACAGAAGTACATCAGTTGAGTTAAACTTTGTTGTGAGAACACTAGTAAGAGCAAAGCAAGTTATGCAAAAATATATTTCAGTCAAATAGACCTAGTAGTAAACATCAGAGAGTTTCAGTATAGCGTTAGCGCGACAGCGGACATAAGGGAAATAATGTTAGCATGCTGCAAGCAACTTTTCCCCACGGAGAGTTTTAGTATACCATTCCGAAAACATTAAACACTATCTACTTCACATGGAAGTTATGGAGGCGAAGGTGCTTTAAAACTACCGCCACTGTTGATAATTTGTCAAAATATTATATTTCATACTCCTTTACAGCTAAGTAATATAGTAGTAATGTCTACTTGTGCCAGCAAAAACTGGTGCAAAGCTGGAGCAGTTCCTCGGCAATTAAAATTTTGTGAAATAACAGATGTACAGGTGCCATCAGAAGTAAATGGCAGGCAATATTAACGAAAAAATTTAATCATAACAAAAAACAGATGTTGTGTCGTATATTTTTCAGTGGTTTAGAGAGAATGGAAATTCCTTCGGAAGTGCATCGTTACACTGATGCCTCAGCGGAGCAAGGACTGCCTGTGAAAGTAAAAACTACGGCTGAATAATATTTTTTTATATTTTGCAATTCAATCAAGCTGAAATAAATGTTTTATTACCATTCCTCATCTTTGCGCTGAGTTTTGACCGTAGGGGCCTCAGCGGGAAAGGACTGGTGGGGGGCACTGCGGTAAAACTTGGCTCCCCCTGATGGAGAATCCTGTGCACGCCCATGATCACAAGCAACTGGCACATGTAAATATGTACTGCTCTCTTCTTGTGTGAAAGCACTGGGCCTTTGGCCAAAGTTCTGATACTTGCATAAAACTGCAGTATAGCACAATTCGCCACTGCTTGTAGCATACTGAAAAAAGCATGACATGGGCTCCCTATTTATTCCTACCAGCACACTTCCTGTAATAATACTGCATCAAACCTTCGTGATGAAACTAAAATTTTCAAAAGAATGGTCTCAGCTATGTTATTTATACAACTGGGCATATAATGTACATAACTCATGGCTTGCAGCAGCAAATTTGTGTCATTGTTACTTAATCTTGGTTCTTGAATTTGCGCAACAAAATTAAAACTTTCTTGCATTCCTTTACACCTTCATCCTTTTCCCATAAATTTGGCTTGCATGGAAAACTATGCATGCATGCGTAAGCTACAATGAGGAAGAAGCAAACCCTTAGATGAGCATTCCTACCTCTGTGCAGGCAAGATGATCCATATTCTTGAAGTCCATATTGGCACGGCAGTAGTCAAACATGTGCATCAGCTCATGAGCAAGTACACCTTGTATCACACCCTTGGACCTGGTCTTGTTCTGGCAAACCACAACTTGGTTGTATTCAGAGTCAAAACCGCCTGTCACAAGACCTTCACATGGCTCGCAGCAGATGTTTCGTCGGATGTCAATGTCACTGAAAGCATCACACCAAGCATACAATGGCAACACAGATGACAGTCACAACACGAGTGAACAAAGCATGAATGACCAAGCACAAACATTCTCTCACCACATATATGTTGTAGTGCAAAAGACAACAACATGGAAAAGATACACATATCAGTGGCAGTATATTATTTGGCCTCCAAAGGTATTCGATAGTTTATAAGTTGTAGCACGAAAAACACCATTGTCAAACAAAGAAGATAAAGTGCCAGTGGGTAGCGGTGTGTGTGTACCTTCTTCATTTGTTTATTGCACCTTCTGCACTAATATTCCTATACGCTTTAGATAGGGGTTGGACTTTTTGGTTTTTATCGTAGGAAAATTTGGCGGACTTTTTTCGATATATTTCAGAACCCAGTAAAATTTCTTTAAATTCGACCCCGTTAAACTGAAAATCTGGATAATTCAAACTGCCGGCTTGGAGCAAGTGGCTATGCAACATAGCCACTTGCTCACCTCTGACGTGCACGCAACGGCAGGCGAGCCGATGAACAGACGGCCCTGTAACCGAGAACTTTGCGATTGCTTAGTTTCAGTTTCACTTTTCTGGGCTTGACACCAACCCGCATCAACAGCGGCTCGACCAACCAGCATCAGCCACCAACCCAACCCAGCTGAACACCGTTTCAGCGCTGATTGGTGTACCAATGGTGATTTCTTTCACCCCTCCCCTTTTTTTCCCCAGGCTTCAGCACCATATCCTTCACTTGCATGGTTCCGTTATAGCGTTCCACTTATAGCTAGTATGGACGCAATAAAGCATTATTGGAAACATGAAAAACGGCTATTGTCATGCAGTTCTCATCTTAAAATCAGGTACCTATAGTCCAGTCTTTCACAAAATAAATTTACCTAATTGTAAGCAGTTCTTGACAGTTTTTTCAGGGTCATTCGATAATTTGAACTTTCGGATAATTCGAACATTTTCCCCTGTCCCTTGAAGTTCGAATTAATGCGAATTTACTGAATTTTTTTTTAACAGTAACCACATGACCACACTATACCACATAGCAACAATGGGCGCGTAGCGCCTCAATTGATACCTATACTTTCGATCCGTTATATATACCCTATACCAGTATAATCTAAGTGGGAGCCCCTGCCATCCACCCCTCCCCCAACCCCCTGGACCACCATTTGCATAAAATTTGGGGGACACCCGTCTGACACAGAATGCTCAAAGTGGTGTCAAATGACTTTGTATGTTCCTTAGGATCAAATTACTAATTGAGATGAAGCCCAAAATGTGTGTGGGATTCGCAACAACGACCTTTCTGCCCCCAAACTGTGCGTTCCAGGACCTTCAGACAGCCACTATGGCCGAACTGTCTGTCACAGGGCGTTCTGGATGGTTTATGGTTCATAGGGGCTCAACGTTCCAAAGCGGCTATGAGGGACGCCGTAGCTAAGAGCTCCGGAAATTTCGACCACCTGAGATCCTTCTGTGCACTGATATCGCACAGTACACTGGCCTCCAGAATTTCTCTTCCATTGAAATTTGACTTCCACGGCCAGGATCAAACCCGCATCTTTCGGGTCAGCAGCCAAGCGCCATAACCACTAAGCCACTGCGATGGACAGGTTGCTGTCAAACGATTCAGTTGTGATGCACACATTTATGATGCACACAACCGCCATGGTGGCTCAGTGGTTATGGTGCTGAACGCAGCCTTGACACGGCCACTGTGCCGCCTAGTGGCGCAGAGGCAGCTTTAAAACGCCGCTCTGACATCTCGCAAAATTTTGTCCATGACTGTACCATGCCACTATCTCACCATGCCACCTGGCATGCTTTTGTTAATTTCCTTCTTTGACAGATTAACACCTACTTTATAGCCAACTAGCTGCGGCGTGCATGTGATGGATGGTGACCTTTTTCAGTTAAAACAGAATTTTGAAAACTGAATTCAGTGTACTTTTATTTACTTTTCTGTTTAAACCAAAAAGTCCAAACCCTAGTTACTCAATACCAATGCACCCGAACATCTACCTTCGTTTAAAACATTATGCATCAGAAAGAAGTAGAAAAACATTTATAAAGCAGTAGTTGTGACATGCTGCTGCGGTCGACAAGACACGCATCCAAATCCAAAATCACGGTATGGCATGTAGTACAAGTAAAGTGATAAACGCCCAAACATTGATTGATGCGCTAATGTAATTGAAGCATGATGAAGCACTGTACAAAAGCGATAAAGCAAACTGCACTGAAATGAAGTTGATAATTTGTGGAAATACGCACCAGCCGGCACTTTTTATCGCACTTATCATCAGCTTCACCAAGGGGCCTGCAAAACGCAATGTGCTTACGTAAATGGCAACAATGCAATTTTCATAAAGTGCGCGTCGATTGAAGGAGTGCTCTTAGCAGCTGCCCAGCAGCACTGCACACGCAGAAACACACTGTGGTGACTTCTTTATTCGGGCAATTCTTGAATGAGCTCGCTACATTATCTTCAGCGTGACCATTACTCATGAGCCCACCGAGGACGTCTGACTCAAAGGGACTAAAAAAAAAAAACACACACACAGAGAAGCAGCACGAACGCTCTGTCGATGTCGCGTATTAGATCACAGAAATATCGGTTTTCATTTACAGCAAAGTTCAATCGCAAGCATGTCGTAGGCGCTCGCGTTACGTAGCACTGCCTGTCTATGCAGCAAAGCATGGTCTTCTACACGGTGCGTAGAGATCGACAGTTTTTAAGCAGCGATACTTACTTTCATTTATCAGCTTCAGGACGTTCTTTTCACAGCGGATATTGTCGAAGCTCTCCCGACCTTCACCCAAGAACGCGATTTTCGCCCAGCTTTCTTGCATTTTTCCACCTCGTCTTTCCGGATAGTTCTTAAACCCGTAGTCTTGCTCGGGCTCCGCGTCTGTTTTCGCATCATCTGATTGCTTCGGAGTTTCCTGGGCGGCAGACATGGTTTACTTGATTGGAGAAAATGCTGCACAGCTGATCAACTTGAAGCGCCCAGCGCATGCTTGCTGCTAACTGGAAGCCGCCATTGTGGATTGCTCTTGACGCCCTCTTTATTATCTACTGCACCTGAAAATCAGCATTATCAGGTGCAGTAGATAATAAAGAGGGTGTCAAGCCTTTAAAAAATTGTTTTTCTTCGTGTAAAAGTAGCTTCGTCTTCATTAGTTTATACCTCGCGGCGTCCAGGTCGTGTGGGTGTGGTGGTTCTACGCAACTGGTACGGAGCGTGTTCATCAGCTGGACGCAGCTTGCGTGCTCGCTGAACCTGAGACTTCGTACGTGCGTGCTTCCAACGGCGCAGTGGACATGGCAGAAGTTACGGACGGGAACGCATCGTCAGGAATGGAAAACTGGATGGGCGACTTGCCAGAAGAACTACACAGTGTACCATTGAACCACCTAGCGATACCAGGTAAATATATACAAATACGGATCCCTTGATCGTACGCGCCCTAGGAGAGAAAACTGTTGAAATCATTAATGCAGAAGTGCTCTAATTTGTCAGTGGAAAAGGGCCTGACAACATTTGTATCCAGCATGCCGTTCGGAAACACTGTGGCACGACTTATCGTGATTTGTCAACATTAATTTCGTCAAGGACTTGAACTGCATTGTGTGGTGATCGGTTCATCAGGCGAGCCAGCCCCTCCCGTTTAGGCATGAGCTCTCCCTTCAGCCATGCGATGGATAACCAATCACAGGATGCTGAATGGGAACGGTTTGTAGCCCATCAAACTTTCTGTGCGCGTACAGATCACCCCTCTTTATTTTTCGCATGGGGAGATTTTGTGGCAAACTGCCTTATTTTTATGCAAGTGAAAGTATCACAGATGTTTCCATCTTGAGTTCTCCGTAACCACTTACGACAGCTAGCTTACACTGCAGTGGAGTGCCAGCACCGCCGGTTTCAGAAGCGGACTTTCCTGCACGTCATACGTGTTAGCGGTGCAGTACTGAACGACGGGCAAGGCGCTATGAAAGTTTTGAGCAGTTTAAGTTTGGTGCTGATCAATATACGCTTTAAATATGCGACGAAAATTTTGGCCCATGAATCATTTAATCACGCTTGTTCTCTATAAATTAAGCTTGGAAACACTTTCCTTTTCCAGGGTCTCACGACAGCTGCAGCTACACCATATCGCCGCAGGCAGAGATAGCTCCAGACAATGAGTACTACGGTAACAAGCTCATGAAATTGCTTGGCCCTATTGGAAAGCAGATTATGTATAGCTGGTCAGTCACCCAAAATATAACTACCAAAGAACAGCTGCAAGCCGGCATACGCTACTTCGACCTGCGGATTGCAGTCAGAAAAGATCCCAAGGATGAAAATTTGTACCTCATACACGGCCTCTTCGGTGCTGTCGTCGACAACTTCCTTGTTGAAGTCAGGGACTTCTTGCAAGGCCACAGAACGGAAGTGATATTGCTCCACTTCCAGCACTTCTACAACATGACAGACGCCGACCACAACCGCCTGCTGAACAAGTTGACTAGTGCGTTTGGGCCACTCATGTGCCAGTTCACCACGGACCTAGACAACATCACTCTGGCGTCGCTGTGGCGTCGTGGCTACCAGATGATAACCTTTTACGGCCATGAAAAGTTGGCCAAGTACCATCCATATCTATGGCCTACAAGCTACATACCAAACCCTTGGCCAGATGACGATGAGGCAACTCGTTTGGTTACTTTCTGGGACCGAACTTTGCAACAGGGACGTGATCCTAAGAAGTTTTTCGTGCTCCAGGGTGTGGGCACCCCTCAGCCTTCAACGGTTACCATGCATATCTGTAACAGTCTGAGAGTGTACATAGCACCCAAGGTTAATGCGGCACTGGAAAGCTGGCTTTCCAGTCAAACGCCTGGTGGTGAAAACCACACGTGCAACGTCATCATGTCCGACTTCGTGGAGATGAACGATTACAAGATTCCGAAAATGGTCATAGAGATGAATCAGAAGCTCCTCGAGAACACGTCCAGTGCTTTGGGTGATGAGATGGTGTGACTTGAAGGAGTAAGCTGGTCATTGATTTTTTGGTGACCTTGCCTGCACTGCTCTTGCATGCTGTGAGAACTTGGCAAACTCTGCTGTTCCTGTGAAAAGCCTTGTGTACAAGGATACCTCACATTACGGGGTGCAGTCTGTTGAAAGCAGACACACTGCCCTATTTTTTTTTCTCTCTGTACGAACAGGCTGTAGCACTGGTCTGCTTCGCAAGCAACTTCAGCAAAGCGCCATACTCATCTTACTCACGCCTTGGTAGCCTTTTAGCAAACTTTATGGCTTCAAGCATGTGCTATCACAAGAGAGTCAGAAATACTAGCGTGAGATTCAGCATGCGTGTCTGCTTTCAGCAGTTGCCATGTGCTTGATGTGCCTCATGTTTCAGTGAACAAGTGCGATGTTGCCCAAAGGCATTTTGCATGGTGCATGCTTGCTCAGCACACAAGTCAGTTTTTACCTGTCATTTTGTGAGCACTTTTATCTCACGCCAGTGCAAGTTGTTGATACCTGCCCATGTTGCAATAATGATGGCTCTTTTTAATCTCTTTTTGCTTACTTTTTGCTTACAACAGTGCAATCCAATTCCAATTTTTAGCCACCATCAGCAGGCAAGCGAAACTGTTCCATTTTATATTGAGATGTATAGAATCCCAAATGTTGTGAAGTTGTCCGTTAAATGTGAAGTCCCACAAGGAACAAGTGTTGTCTATGGCCACGTTGGAATGTTTGTCTTGTTATATGAAGCTTTTATTCGAGTAATTGAGTTCTGGATGTTCAAGGGCTGTACGTGAGGGCAGCACCCGAGTTTTCAGTATCAGGTACCTGTAAAATTCAGAAAATCGCTAAACCTGCATGTGGTTTAGCACTTGCTTCAAATGTGCTTAAACACTTTTGTCAACCCTTCCCTGCATAGATTAGACACCTCTATTGCCTTTGTTACACCACTAGAAATGAAATTTTACCACTGGCTGGCCCCCCCTTCAATGAGAGTTAAGGAGCGCACATTTACGAGCACATTACCGAAAAGCCTGAAGCAAATGAACTACGATGATGCATAAGGGCGCAAAAAATGAGGTCCAAGGAAGTGACAACACACAGCACTTACAAGTGATTATCACCCTTTGTTAGATGCCAGTTAAGTGTTATCTGTGACATACCACTAGAATGTGGAAAGATGTTTATCAGATGGACTGCTGCCCCATTGAATGACTGTGTGAATATGCGAACCTCGTGAAGTCAGGCACTAGGAACAATCCTGCGATCCACTGCAAGTAATTTGGCTGGCACTTCTTCAAATGATATGTATTAAGAGCATAAAGAAACCAGCAGTGGCGAGACATATTTGAAGCTAACCCTTCAAAAGAAATAGAAAACAACATCAGCATGTCAGCTACAAAGACTTTGTAAGAGCTATCTTATTTTTGGTGACTAGAGGTTTACGAACTGACCAAATGGTTCACTTTCTCTCTTTTCTTTGCATTGCATTTTTGCAATTTGCATGACGACGGACTCAACAGCAGAGAAAGAGGGAGAGAAAGAACTGGTGCTACACCAGTATGGTTCTACAGACATTGAACATGTATTTTTCCCTGCGTGTTTGAACAGACAATTCCTAGACAGTCCTGCATTTTGTCACTCCTTAGTCCCTGTTTAATGATCTGTACTGAATCCCAGGAAAAAAGATGCATGACTGACAAAGCATTGAAAACACGGCACAAGCTGCATTAAGCGTTCTGCTATGCCTTCTGGCAAACTAGCAGTGTCAAGAGAATAGGGCAATTCTTAGAGACGAGGAAGTGGCGGCTTCACTAAAGGGCATTTCAGGGACCCTGTGATCACAGCAGCATTTTAATAGAATGCGCTGATAGCTGTATGCTCTGGTGGATGATGTGTTTGTGTGTATGTGTGGTGTGTTTAAGAGTGGGCAAAACAGACATTTTTGTAACAGAACAGCTACTTTACCAAGCTGTGAGTGCAGGGCAAGACTTTACCGCCAAAGAATTCTAAAATGGTACTGATGCTATTCATGTGCATAGTATGTCCTGTAACATGTCGCAGCAAAGTCATTACAAGATCTGAGAAATGTTAGATGTAACATGCAAGGCACAACCTGAGAGGAGTTTCTTAAAATAGACACTCAGATCTGAAGCCTAATACCTAGCAGCAAGCTCAGTGGTTATGTTGCACCCTACCTGTATTTTAAATGTTGTGCACAAATCCCCGCAAAAAGCCTCTCTATACTGTTTTTATGGTACTTTACTGTGCTATATTGTCTTCATCTATTGCAACAATTGTGCTTTGAGCTGTACTATTTATATGCTGGCTCTCAATAGTACATCTGGTGCTGCCTTTTCTCTTTATTTTCTTAGTGTTTTGAGACTTTATGATCCTATTTGCTTTACATGAGCTATTTTGTTTATACTGTAATATATGCTTCTGTTTATACATTCAGGAACTGGCTAAAGGATGAAAGCATCAAATCTGGTTCTTAACAGAGCATGTTAGTGGTATACTTTTGGCACTGTAAAACTTTTTCAGCTGCCATATTACAAAAAAAAACCCCACTCACCTAAAATTTAAATATGATTGCAGCATGTCGAGACTGCAACACAATACGAAATATCCTGCTTGTCTTTGCTTACATGATGCAGTAGATTGTCGCCAGAATTATGCTAAACTCTGACACTCTATATGGAAGTGAAAAATGAAACCCTTTTGTCTAAGTTACAAGGGGTGTTAGAAAAGTTCAGCCTCCTCGTCTGTAGCTTTCTTATTAAGGGATGGAATTGCTAGGTACTTCATTCAGGTGGAATCTAGAGTGTCCCGTTTCCCTGGAACACATCACTTTTTCATGTGGCGCCTCCACTGAGGCGCCTGCCTCCACAATGCCAACAGCACACATGTAGTGGTAAAGGTTATGTCCATCGGTCTCTTGATCTTGGAAAACAGTCAGAAGTTTTATAAGCGAGATTCAAGATGTAAACTGCAGTAACTCAATTTGCTACAACAGCATGCAGAGACACATGCACCGATAGTAGAAGTGCATTGCCATTGATGGAGACTACATCACAAAAGGATGTGCTCCCAAGGAAGAGGGCATTTCATACTATCATCTGAGCGCGACAACTTGCGATTCCATCAGTTTGTAAAATTAGGGCCCAGGAGAACCAGAACATTATTTTTTTTTGAACAAAACTTGCATTTCGCTTACTTAATCACAGAACTTACTGAATGCATTGCACTAGCTGCATTTAATGGTAGGTCAAGAAGTTCACATTTCATTTACCTGCTACGCAGAGATATTTGTGAACAACAAAAAACAAAGTACCGCAGTGGTGGCCTAGTGGTTTGAGCACCCGCCTTGCATGTGGGAGGTGCGGGGTTCGATACCCAGTGCTGCTGGGTACTCACCGGTGATACAGCAGGTACAAGCTTTCCCCTGGCCTGGTGCCCAGCTCATCTGGGGGCGAAATGCTTGGGAGATAGACCCCGCCTTGCGTAACTAAAACTACCCTGTCCCATGGTGTTTTTTGGCCAATGCTGCTCTTGTTCCATAAATTTTCATTGTCATCAAGAAACGCACAGCAAAGCAACATCTTGGAACACGGAAAGCTTTGAGAAATGTGCACTGAATATGCTGTGCAGAAATTGGTGTTTAGTCCACCTTTATTTTGAACATTTCATAATGTTGACAAACTCCCTGACAAAAAACTAAGGACAGCTTGATGAGGTCAGGGTGCCGGCAGCAGGCTACAGTGGCAGCTACACCAACATTTCTAATAGGCATCTGTTGCTAATCAAAGCATTTAGCCCTTTTTATTACATGTTTACAAAAATAAGAGGTGAAGCAAAGCTAATAATTGTATGTAATAGTGAAATCATCTTTATAACCGTCTTAATTCTTCAGTCTTCTTTTTTGACAACTGTTTCACTGCAGAAATGGGCTTAAATGCTTCCCGTTCCAAAACCACTGGCTCATTCACACCCAAAATTCTTCCACAGGTGGCATTCAACAGTGGGCGTTGCTGATAGTAGTTACCCGTTTCAGTAAAAATAAATTGAATCACACTGTCACCTGCCAGCGGGTTTAAAGGGACAGAACACTGAATTTTAAGGACCCAGTTTTTTTTCTTTTGGCACAATGGAAAGTTTGCTCTCTAAAGTGCTGTATTCCACAATAGTTTTATGATAAACACTGTTGGATATTTTTACAAAGAATTTTTTAATCAGTGCATGAGCCAGTTTTTATGTATCCTGATGCTGGAAACCATGGTCAGCAAGCGCGATGGCGACTGCATGTTGGCAAAAGCGCTGTTACAAAAACTTAACATAAATCTCTCCCACAAGACAGTAATAAGATATATTTAGTATATGGAGTAGCGTCCATTTCAGTTTCCATACCCAAAGCTGTTATGGCACAGGAACTTACACCTCATCAACAAAAGTTTTAGTAGACCGTGGTTGCCGCTCCATCCTAGAAATTCAAAACACTGTGGAACCATTTAATTACAACGGCTAAAAGTGCATGGTCGACGATTCGAAGGGAGTGTTGCTTTTTATCGAATGGTGCACCGGAGAGAGTGTAAACTACAATAAAACATGACGAACACTCCTGAAAGAAAAAGAACACTGCGCACTTCATACAAATTAGCAATATTTTACAGAGATGTGGTCACGTGGTGGAGTACTTTGATAATGGCAGGTTTCGTTGCAAGATGACTTTTTATGCGATTTTCAATGCCAAATTAAAATTGTAAATCCTCGTCTCTTTGATAATGCAGTGCTCAGTTCTTACATTCTGAGGTATGATCTTTTCATTTCGGCCATAATATTACGACACGTTTTGGTCAGTGTTCAGTCCCTTTAACTTCTAATGCACAGCTTCACAAAAGGAACAATAGGGAAGGCTGAAGTACCCCAAAATTTTTAAAAGTAGTAGGCCTTAAAAGGCTTGCTAGTCACAGGTGGCACCTTCCTCTTCAAGCCGAAGGTTTCACACATTTCCTCTGCCATTGTTGCAAACAACTTGCTAGTATTTATTTTTCTACTTTGCAGAAAATAAGCAAGCAGTATAGCCAAACATGCCAATACACAAAGCTGCCACACAAGGCCACCTTTTTTGAGTGTCAACAACCACCAGCAAAGGAATTAGAAATATTTATGCTCATTTTCACTAAAGATACAACAGTCCAAGTGAACCAGATTGTTTTTCACAAAATTTAGCGCTACTGCCTGTGATAGCACTGCATTTACCACCAACCATTACATGTGATAAAAGGCAGCAGAGCTTCACTGCTGGTAACAATCTAGCTACAGCAGATTTGCTACTTTAAGTGCTTCTTGCGATTTGAGCAACAAAAGCCATGCCCGAAAGCTGCATATAATGCCACTTTATCAGCAACTCATACATTTAGCAATGCTGGCAACAAGGCTACCTCCTAGCATCACAGTGTATTACCAATGTTCCAATGTTCTACGTTACTGCACTTTGCTGACAGTATAATACTAAATTGGCCAGGGAACCTGTTGTGATGGCTCAGAGGCTTTGACGTTCAGATGCTGATTTCAAGGTCACAGGATTGAATTCCGGCCGCACTTCAGTCGAGATGAAATACAAATAACACCCGTGCACTACCAATGTCATCGTGCATCAAAGAACCCCAGATGGTCTAAATTAATCCGGAGCTCTCCACTGTGGCATCCCTCATAGCCCATAGTGTTGCTCTGGGATGTTAAGCTCTACATACGACATGCCGATATTTAAATTGGTTGAGTATTAGAACAAAGCCATTTTATGTAACAGGTGTGACAGTGACCTTGCCTTTTACAACATGAGGCAGACGATGGGCATAGAGGAAAAGAAGAAAGTAAGCCTCTGTTTTAAAGCACCACTCAAAAGTACATAATGCCATTTGGAAATCTTCAGGACAAAGCTTCATGACGTATTTCCAGGTTTACTGCTTAGTGAGGTTAAGATGTGTTTCAATGTGCAGATATTACATAACCATGCAATATCAGCTAGAAAATGACACGTCTGATCTTGCATGTGACTGAGCTTGTGCTGGTAACCAGAGCCATAATTGGCCGTGTGTTATTGAATATACTCTTTGTGAAGCCTGTGAAGAACATATACAAAGCATTTACTGTTTATGCATTTAAAAAAAATACCATGGGCATTTAGCTGCGACAGGCAGTATATTGCCTATATGCCAAACATCATATCTATGCCACACGGTTACATGTGATCAACCAGTGCCAATGCTTTTGAAGCTGCGCACACCAACTTGCATTACTAGTAAAGCACAACAGTACAGCTCAGGAGTCCAACTTCATATGTGAACTACAGGCAGTATCGCATGACCTGAGCAGCCCAGGATGTAGTCATATCAGGAACAGCATAGAAGGGAGGAGTTATGGACACCAAACTACTGGCTGCACGTTTTCTTCTTTGGAATGGTGCCCAAGACATTAGTATACATAGGCCGCCATCTGGAATTCTCCCATACATGATAAATCATTTATAACTGAATTTCTTTCGTCAAGTTCTTTCAAAGTCAGATTCAACAGTCAAACAGTGGCTATGACATCAAAGTACAGTTCAGATCATGTGAGGCATAAAGAAACTACGATACAACAACTGCTTCATCAATTTAATTTACCACAATAGCCTGCCTGAAAACCTGGAATGACAATGGACAAACAAGCAGCTATAATATCACTTTTTCGGCATGCTTCACATGACCTTTACTGAATTCTGATGTCACATCCCCTGTTTGGCTGTTTAAACCGAAACAACACGAGAGGGAAAATTCAGTTATAAATTATTTACCTCGCGAAAGCAAACCGCATATGGCACTTTGTTTATTAAAGGGACACTGAGGAGAAATTGAAGTTGGCTTGTATCGACAGAATACCAGCTCCTGGTTATAAAAACGCCTCATACTGACAACAAAGCTCTTGTAACGTAGAAAAGAGCAAGAACCAAAATACAGGTATCGCCGCCACAGGCCAAACTCGCAAGTACAAGCGTGATGATGTCATAGGACAAAACAGTGTTGCTAGAACCATTGGTTCTAGCAACACTGGTACACGAGAAGCCACGAATCACTGAGGCACAGCCAGTGCAAGCGCAAATCTCCTTGACGTCGCCAGATGGCGCCACATACCCGGCAGCTATGCGCGCGCCTGCAGCATTGGGGCCAATCAGCGCCTGCTCACCGGCGGTAGGCGGGCTCCCGGTATTCTGCTAATGGTAACAAGGTACACGGTATGCTAAAGGTGTCTATTTGCGAGAACTTCGTTGGTGACTTCGAGAACGGGAGCCATCGTAACGCTGGCAAAACGCCGGTGCAAACGTAAACGAAGCGATGGTAGCGACGGCCGCAATAGCCGATAGATGCCTTCATCGTGCGGCCGCCGGTACCTTTCTTTTCGGCTGCTGCTAGGCCGCACTGCTGGCTGCCAGAAATCACGGAGTCTGCGTTATGTCATGTGCACGTCATGTTTTACGTCACTTAGTCCTGTGTCGTCATAAGAGAGTTCCAAGTATGAATCAGAGTGGCGGGAAAAACTTTTTCAACTTCGAATCCAAATTTCTTAGAAATAAATGCATCTTTCGCTGCCGGCCAAGTGGCAACAAAGCCATGAAATGCCGAAGTATCGGATTTTGCTGTAAAAAAAAATATTAATAGAGTTCTCCTCACTGTCCCTTTAATATCTTGCCCATCATTGGAAAGAAAGCACACACAACCAAAATTTGGTGTCTAATTGTTTAAGAGTTCAGCCACCCATAGAAAAACTAAGAGACCGTAGTTCTCAGCAATTTCTTTTTGCAGTGAAAGCTGCAAAAGGGAGGTGGTTTCGTAGCATAAACTGCGTACCCAAAACAAAATGACATCATAGGCTGTGGTGTCAAGATGTGGTACAGTGGAGGCCACTTATCACATGCATTTGCTGCAATGTCCTCGAGGACCACAGCCAGGTAGAGTTCTGGCATTACAGCAGCCAGAAATGTAACGGCAAGCACAGAGTGAGACGTTGCATTTGTGCGGCACAAAGACAATACACTTCTCTGGACATTTATAATGGAAAATTTGGAAGTATTCCACCGTCTAACCCGTTTCCTAGCACTGTTTGCAACTGCGGGTATAGACATTAACCTTGGTATTCTCTGTGATGAACTCAGATTGTCATGAGTCACTGGTTATTTTTCAGCTCGTGACAAAACCAAGTTGCCATATATTCCTTGATGTTTGTGTCATTTATGACGAATGCAGCTTCTTTTCAATTTAGAGTTTAATTCAAACCAGCATACTGCAGTTCGTGGGCAAAATAAAAACTGACCTGCAAATAGCTTGCTCTGCAACAGCTGAATGACATGTTGAAGCATGCTTTAGGAAGCAGAATTAACAAGTGTGAAAATGAATTCAAGTGTTTGCATTTCCAGATATATTTACGCTGTGTTGTGATGAGCTTTAGTGGTCTTTTTCTTTGCGTAGCAGAGAAGCATCAAGTATTTAAGCTGATGATCTCGTTCCCTATATTTACATTGCAAATGAAGTATAAACCACATGAACAATTAATAAAAATATATATAGAACATACTGAATGTTTTTGTTGTTTATTTCACAAGACAACTATTATGCGAAGCAACAATGCGTAAGGTAAGCAACATTGTTTTAGTCACCTTAAACGCCTTTTTAAGCAACATGGGACTCCTAGCGATCAAAAGGTCAACTAGGTAGTCATCATGTTTACAAACTGACCACCTTCCCCTACCCTCAATGTAAAGTGCAGACTAGAGCAGGCTCTATCAAGCTGACCTCTCTGCTTTTCCACTAACCTGTTTATATCCTCCTCAACAATGTTGTAAAGGTCTATGAACTCTGAAACAGGAAAATGAGAGAATACAACAAGCAAGAATAAACATATCTATAAAAAATTTGCCCAAATCTATACAATACATATCAGAGGAAAGGCTGAAGCATTATTTCCTCGCAAGGTACTAACCGCCCCTAAAATGGCAGTGGACAGTGCTGTTGAGAGCAGAAGTGGTCTGTAACACTAGTGCTTCTGTTAAGACTTGATTACCGCGCCACTTTCCAGCAGTGCTTACTGTCCAGACAGAAGAGGAGGTGACTGTTTTCATCCGGAGGCATATCATTTCGCTCGTTTCGATGCTTGGCATTCCATTGTTGCATAAGCATCAAAAGGCGCCACAGGAGCAGTGAACCACGCAACCGCGAGTGTTAAATACGACTTTTGCACACGACAGTACATCAGCAACAACTGCAACACGAACAGCAAAATGAAATCTTAGCCCGCAGAAGCTCAGTACTAGCGCAGGTTAATTTCTGTCCAAAAGTGCAAAGACTCCTTTAGAAGCGTTAATCAACCTCACTTGTATTTTCCCCCCAGGAACTGATGTGTTTGTGCTTTTGTGTTGGCATATCAGTTCTCTTGTTCAAATTTCATATGTAATAAATTCAATAATGGCTCAATCAAGGCCAACCCCCAGCAACAAAAGGAGCAGTTTTGTACACCTATCAAAAAATGAGCCGCCTGTCATGACAGCTGCTGGCACACAAGTGTTGGTTTGCTGTTTTGAGATATTGCTTGTGCAAATATAATTGAGAACACAGATGCACACAGACAGCAAAACAGTCTACTTACAAAGAATATAGAATTTATTTGTAAAAAATGATGATGCTTGCAATAAATACTTTGCATAAAACAATAATTATATACACCATTTTCAATAAAACTCTCACTTCACTTGCGAGTCCCAGTTATGTAAAGATGAATATTTTCTTGTTCTATAGCACCTGTGGGTGAAAAAGATCAAGAAAAATAAGTTGCAGCATTCTGCAAGACAGGCATACTCAACTCTTGCCCTTTACTTTAGCATCTGCATGCTCAACCTGTATCTTAGCAGTTGTGGAGAGCAAGTCACACATTGCTACAGGTAGCATAAGTGCATATCCAAAATGACTCAGCCTAAGCTTTGAAAATGGGGATTAATAAATGTAACGTGGCTCATTATGCAGAATAAAAATTTTGCACAATGAAACTTCAACATAAATCTCACGAGAACTTTTTTAAAACACACTTCTGTTCAGCAAGATAGGCACAGCCTTCTCTCCTGACCTCACGCAGCATGAACTGCATAAAGCAAGCAACTGAAACACGACAATATCCATGTACCTGTGATACTACGGATCCGTTTAGCTTCAGCAGCATAAAATAAATTACCTAAGCAAGCTACTGAAACGCTGCGCAGTACCTGCACATCCGTGATACCACACAACCATGCAGCATGCTAAGCTCATGGCACTGCTAATGCTCTACTGCATGTCCATTCGGCAAGGTGCAAGAACCAAATAGCACCTGAAGGTCTGGAATATCTAAAACAATTATACCGCCCTACCCCAGTAATGTCAAGGTATTTCCAATATGCTCACATTGAAAGATTTTTCAGTTTAAGGGGGGACACTGGTCTTGAAAAAAAAAATTTATTAATGAAGTCACAGTTACAAAATCTTCAGGGAATATGTATTTTTGTGTGTTGATTCTAAATATGTCATTTAATTTCATGTAAAACAATTCCTGGAGCACTTATGAACTTTTTATGCTAGTATTTTGCGGAGAGTTTTGAAGAAAATTTGCTGCGGGAAACTCGCTGAAATGTATGCCATTGGGTTCTCTTGACATCAAGGAATACAATAAGGGTGAAAATGTCTTCCTGCCTATCATAGAACTTAAGTTATAGAGTTTTGAAGTTGTTGCTTCAGAAATGAGAAGGAAAGTGTGTATTCCTGTTTCTGAAGTGGCAGCTTCAGTGCCCTATTACTCAAGTTCTATGAGAGCCAGGATGATCATTTTACCCTTATTGTATTCCTTGGTGTCAAGAGAACCCAATGGCATACATTTCAGCGAGTTTCCTGCAGCAAATTTTCTTCAAAACTCTCCGCAAAATACTTGCATAAAAAGTGCATAAGTGCTCAAGGAATTGTTTTACATCAAAATTAAATTACATATCTAGAATCAGTGCACAAACATACATGTGCCCTGAAAATTTCATAACTATGACTAAATTAATAAAACTTTCTTTTCAAGACCAGTGTCCCCCCTTAAAGCATTCTAATAGAGTCACAAACTTTTTGAAAATTGCCACGCTGAGACTGGTCAGTAAGAAGTGTTTGCAGTGTTTACTGTCTGACACTATGTCAATAAACCCAGCTGACTTATATCTGATGTCACTATCATGCTTGGATTATGGCTCCTACAGTCTTCATTCCTCTACGGAGACACCTGTTTCAAATTGCAAAAAAATGGCCAAAAAAAATTGTTTTGAAAATCACTGTATCTGCTCGTATGCCTCATTTTTTTATGCTGTCCTAAAGTCTCCCTGCTCAAATCCACTAGGAGGTACTCTAAAAAAAATTGTTCGTGTACCGCAGTGGTACTGCATACTGGGGAAAGGCTTGAAAAATCGGTTTTTCTCCACTGAAATTTTCTGACTAGATGCTTATCTTGAACAGCAGATTTCTTCATGACTGTTTTGTCTATTTGGCCCCCGTTTGTTTTGTTGCACTTGCAGAACTCCACTATATGTGATGACAATCTTAATTTTTCATTTTGAGGGATTGTACCTTTTGGCGTGGCACATACCACATCTACAGACACATCTACGGTTGAGACGTGTCTTTGCCAACTGCTTTGTTAAAAATAAAACAAAAAAATTGTGTTGTGCTAAAAAAAAAATTAAGATTGTCAGCACACATAGCATGCATTCAGAAATACAGTTAATGTTGAACTAGTTTCCTACCAGATTTTATCGAGTCTGCAGGATTTCCACAAGGTGTAGAAGAGAAAAATTTGTAGAAAAAAGAAGTCCCTCAAATATAACGGTGAAATTTTTGCGCATACATTAGAAAGCATTACTAACATGCAGAAAACTTTTCATCAAAATCCATCAGAAAATAAGAAAGTTGGTGCTGAAAGCCACAGCCCCCCTTAAAGGGAAACTGCATAGGTTTTAGAAATCACCGAGCATAAGAGGGTCGAATGAGTGAAACTTGCAGGTAAAGCATGCGAAGTCTTTTTGGTCTAGCACTTGAAATAGGGAAGTAATCGCCGATTAAAATCCGGACGCCCTTCAAGCTTCTCCGCAGCGCACAACGCCAAGTGGGGGGCGCATGATGACGTCATTGAAGGTATCGGTACATTTCCAACTCACAAACGCCTGCTTTGAAGGAAAAAAACCAACGCCACCGAAGGCGAACTCTGCCGAGAGTTCTTTGGCAGCCTCTAACGAGTCAGGGCAGGGCGTGGCTGACAACAGCGGTAATTTGAAATCATACCTTCCGTGACGTCACGCTAAGTTTCCCCGCACTCCTCCGGTGCCTTGAGAAGAAGCGCAAAATTCAATCATCGATTACGTCACTATGTTAAATGCTAGTGCAAAAACCCTTGGCATGCTTTACCTACAGCCTATACAGATTTGAATCCTTGAATATAGCGAAAATATAAAAAAAGTGCTGCAGTTGCCCTTTAACTGGATAAAATCAAGGCCACAATCTGCTAGTTCAAAACCACAGCTAAAACACTTTTCATTGTGGTGCTGGTGGCTATAGAAACGGAAAACTTTGCACACGTCTACCAAGTTTGCTTTACTTTTCTTACATTCACTCCACAAAACCTATCAGGTGCCACCACAAAAAACTTGGGTCAATAACAACAGCAAGCCCAGCTGCCCCAGCTGTTTAGTACTAACAGCAGCAACAGCATGGTTCTATTAGGCATTCACAAGGAAGCTGCCATCTGTCACATGCATGCAGCTGATTACAGCAGCGAGTATTTAATGCAAAGAGAGGTGATGTGTTCACTTGCCTGAATTGTCACGCACTGTGAATTGCCTTCATTCACACAAGAGTCGCCTTATTGCCAGAGTCTTGGTCCTCGTACCATGCAATCATTTCTTCGTGGAAGGCATCTGCAACTGATGATCTGTCCAGGTTCAAACTGCTGTCCGCACTACGGCTGGTGTGTGGTTCCTCAACAGCACTGCACAAGAATAGAACAATGCATTTGATTTTATTTTAAGCAACTATGCCAACAAAGACATTTTATCCAAGTGACATGTAAAAGAGCTGTGCACTCTATATAAAGCACTGCACAGGACTACTTATTATGGCCTGGCCCTGCCTGGGCCTGCTGCCTTCTCGTCTTAGCCGACCCAGGCTTGGTTACTTCCTGGGGTTGGAACTATAGAACAGAACTCTGCACCGGTCCAACCCAGCGTGGCCTGTGCCGGCTTGGTTAACCTAGTCACTGGGTCAGGCAACAAAAGGCGTTGCCTCATAAGCACGAACTCTTGCAGCAGCTCTTGGAGCAGAAGAATGTGCATTTTGGAGAAGCTATGGAGCAGAAAATATCATTTTGGAGCAGTAATATCAGCATTTTAGAGCAACATAAAAGCACAAAAATATTAAACATTAGTTAAGTAAACTCTCCATGTCTCAAAATATTTTTCACACAGCAAGATCAACTCTCATAGGTCAAGTGTTTGTCAGCGTTATCTTCAAAGATTTTCATGACAAAATTCAGACATGTGGAAATCTGGCCGTGAAGATTCGTACCATCGCGTGGTCCGCAGGTCACGCCATGTATCATGCCACAAGCAAACTTCTACGCTCGTGATGCCTGAAAGCAGAGCCGGCTGCCACATCAGATGCGTGCCGTTCTCAGCGGGGCATAAACCGCTGAGCCCTCTTGACTAGTTTTTGCCAGTTTTGCCGCGCTGCAAGCTGCACAATGGGCCAAAAAATGTACAGCAAGCTGAAAGCGCAAAAAACAAAGCTACGCTAAGAGATGTAGCGCGTGGGTCGGCATTACGTGGGCTGGTTCCGAGGCTCTTGTTTCTGTCATCCACCTTTCTCGTGACCCCTGTGGCTCAAAATCCACAGTTTCTAGGTTCTAATAGAAAGCTATGTAGGATGAAGGCAGCTGCTGCAAACCGACTGCAATAGCACACATGTCAGCTTTGCACTACCCTCCCCAAGACACATTTCTGCATGTGCCTTGTGTCTTATAGCAGTAAACCAAAATGGTAGCAATAGTGGCTTTAGTTCGCTTTCTTCGACGACGCAGTCATTGCCACCCATCGACTGCATTGTGGCCCGACGCTGCAACGAGCTGCGTGGTGCTGCGCCATTTTCCGACTCTCGATCATGCAGCAGCCTTTCCATCAACTCCCGCTTTCAACGGCTGTCAATGCACTGGTTGTATGCAAAAAAAATGCCTAGTATTACCATCCGTGAGCATTTGCCTCGTGCTTGTAGTCAATGCTAAGAGAAAATACCAACAAAACTGGTCTGACAAGTGCAAGACGCTGTAACTGTGTAGCGAGGGTTGGTCACAAATGCCGCGATGGCTGGCTGCGAGTGCAGAAAAAGAGAACATTTCACCAATTCCGAATAATCAGCAGGGTCAATCAAATACCTACTTAACAAAATGCTGTGCCAATCGAATAGCAAGTAGTATTCGTAAGCTATTCTAAACTTCGAATATTCGCCCAGCCCTACGAGAACCACAAAGCCTTAACATACAGGACAAAAAATAGTATTTGGAGCACCTGACCGTTGGTGTAGCTTGATGCTACTTGGACCAATTTAATGCTTTTGGCACAGGATGGTGCAAAAAATTGTGTTCGTATCAAAATGGCATAACTGGCACAGCTGCCTCATCCTTGCTCAAATACCCTGCTACCCTGTCGGCTGGGAGATGGATCAAGATCATCACCATCAGCCTGACTACACCCACTGCAGGTCAAAGGCCTCTCCCATATTTCTCCAATTAACTCTGTCCTTTGCAAGCTGCGGCTACCGTATCCCCGCAAACTTCTTAATCTCATCCGCCGACCTATCTGGCGCCCCCTGCTGTGCTTGGATAGTGTACAGAAACGTGTGGGAGTTCTCATAAAGCAGAAGCTACAGCATTGAAAACTGGCCCTTGCCATGGTCAGTTAAGGCAGTTTTTAGAGTATGCAAAATACATTGTGAAAAAAAGTGCAACAAAAAAAGACTTATGCAAGTGCAACCCTTGGAGCATTCAGTGCTGAGAACGAGACTGGCCAACTAAACTCCTCTCATGCTGCATTTAGGACTGCTCTGAAAGGAGTATTGGAAACATCAAGAAACTTTCTGTGTGCCCAGAAATAAGTGGAAAGGTGTATCAGCGTTCTTTAAAAAAACAAAACAAACAAACATAAGCAAGAAAACTAATATGTTCAAAATATGCACGTTGCAATATTACACGTTCAAAATTTACAAATGCGATGCAAGAAAATAATGTCTAAATTTTTTTTACTCTAATCTTTTTTGAGGCTGGAAGCCTGCACAATCGCTTCCAAGTGGCCACACTCACTCCAGGCTGACCTGCTGGCCAGGCAAGGTCTGAGCCCACTTGAAAGCCCAGGCCAGGACCTCGCCCGTGCAGTGCTCTAACCCTACAGCAGCTGTGCATCCAGCAGCTGTGACACTGGTCCTTTGCAATGAACCATTCATTATTGCTTCTTCATGCCATATAGGCAGCAGGCAGTTATTGTGGCCATAGAGTCTATACTAACTAGAGACTACTAACTACAGACAGAGTCTACTCTATACTAACTTTACATTCCTGTCTCCTCCGACGGTCACGCTCCGTGGTACAACACTTGCATAAAGCGCTTATCTAACAAAAAAAAAAATGCTTATATAGATCAGCTAAAACGTCTGCTAACACTGCAAAATGGGCAGCTTACAAACTTGCATCTAACGACTACATCACAGCCCTTAGAGCTGCAAGAGGTAACTTTTTAAAAATCACATTGCCATCTATGCTATCTACTGACACGAAAAAGTTTTGGCGCACCATTAACCCAAAGAATGACGACATAATAACCCTTGTTGATGACGCTGAAAACGCCATCTCACCTACCGATTCTGCATCCATCTTTAATGATGGTTTGGTTTTATGGGGTTTAACGTCCCAAAGCGACTGAGGCTATGAGAGACGCCGTAGTGAAGGGCTCCGGAAATTTCGATCACCTGGGGTTCTTTAACGTGCACTGACATCGCACAGTACACGGGCCTCTAGAATTTCTCCTCCAAAGAAATTCCAGCCGCCGCGGCCGGGATCGAACCCGCGTCTTTTGGGACAGCAGCCGAGCACCATAGCAACTGAGCCACCGCGGCGGCCCATCTTTAATGAGGTTTTTACACGCAACTTTTCGAAACCCACCCATGCCACTCGTCCAACTACACACTCTTACGACTTTGCTGTAATGTACCCTTTATCCATTGAACCAGGCGGCGTAGAAAAAGTAATCGCATCACTGAAACTTTCATCTGCTCCTGGCTGTGACCTTATAAATCCAAAGTTTCTGAAAAACACTAACTCATATTGTTCCGTTATACTTTGAAAGATTTTTCAGCAATCACTTGACAAAGGTTCCCTGCCTGCTCAATGGAAAGTTGGGAAGGTGATTCCACTCCACAAATCAGGTACAAAACATTGCCCACTTAACTATCGGCCCATTTCCTTAACCAGTATACCATGCAAAATTTTTGAACATATCCTCTTTTCTCAGATTGCCAACTTTTTAGAAGCGAACTTATTTTTTTCACAATTCCAGCACGGCTTCCGCAAAACATACTCATGTGAAACCCAACTAGTCTCGTTCACGCATAAACTGCACCTAATACTTGATCACTCTTCAGCAGCTGACTTAATGTTTTTAGATTTTTCCAAAGCATTTGATAAGGTGTGTAATAGTTTATTAATCTATAAATTGCATCAACTAAACCTTGATACCAAAATTCTGTACTGGCTTGAGGTTTTCCTAACTAACCGCTCACAGTTTGTCTCAGTTAATGACGTAACCTCGGAGCACTGTCCAGTTCACTCAGGTGTACCTCAAGGCTCTGTGCTTGGGCCCCTTTTATTTCTCATTTATATTAACGACTTACCTTCCTGCGTCTCCTCCCACATTCACCTTTTTGCTGATGACTGTGTAATTTTCACCGAAATAACTTGTGATGACGATGTAACCAGACTACAATCAGACCTTAACGCTGTTTCTGCATGGTGTAAATTATGGTTAATGGAATTAAATGTTAACAAGTGTAAATTTATGCGTGTGTCTAGAAATGCTAATGAACTTCCTGTGTATTCTCTTAATAACGCACCATTAGATCCGGTAACTACTTACAAGTATCTTGGCCTTCACATCACCTCTGATCTAACATGGGCCGTTCACATCGCGCATATAATATCCAATGCTAATCGAATGCTTGGCTACTTACGACGCAATTTTTCTAAAGCACCATCCTCTTTAAAATTACTTCTTTACAAAACTCTAATACGGCCCAAACTCGAATACGCCGCGTCAATTTGGGATCCCGGCCTAACAAACCTAACAGAAGCTTTGGAAATGGTTCAGAATAACTCTACTCGCTTCATTCTTTCTAACTACACCAGAACAGCAAGCATCAGTGCCATGAAATCTAGCCTTAACTTACCATCCTTATCATCACGTCGCAAAATTTTTCACCTGTGCCTTTTTCACAAGTTATTCTATCACCCGCAGTTTCATACCGCACTTATCTCACCCCCTCAGTACGTATGTATCACCAAGACTAGATCACATTCATAAGGTTGGCATCCCTTTTTGCATAACGAAAACTTTTTTTCAGTCATTCGTACCACGCACATCGAATGAGTGGAATCACCTTCCTTCTTCGACGGCCACCATCACCGATCATCATTTATTCAAGAATGTCATTAGTAACATTGTTTAACTAGATGTATTTTATATTGTGTTATTGTTTTTTTTCCTTTTTCTGTTTTTTTTCTTTCCCTGAACGCCTTAGCTAACAATGTATGTGTAGGAGTCATGTTTGTACTTTGCCTGTTTAATTAACTCCTGTTTGTTAAATTTCTTTTTTTGTAACCACTCCCCTCTGTAATGCCGTAATGGCCCTGAGGGTATAATAAATAAATAAATAAATAAATAAATAAATAAATAAATATCATGTTTCCAGTGTCATAGGTTGCAGACGCCATCTATCGTTGAGGAAATGAGACTACCATATGGAAAAACTGCGTTTTAAACCGTTCTGCACTGTTTCTCAGCACCACAGCTGAGTATTTGTTTATTTGGACAAGGAGCTTTCAACTGACACAAAAAAAAATTGCAGTCGAAAAAAGTAAGTAGACTGTGCTTTTAGACTTCAGTGTTCAAGGCGCTTCAATAAACTTCAAAGCAAATCTTAAAAGTCCACTGTTTCACTGCGCTTGGCTTTGCAACCAGGAATGAAAGCAATGTAGAAGTAGAAAAATATCCAAGACCAACCAAACAAAACAAGAAGACAGAACACCCGGGTATAGCTACCGATGCAGGTCACAAGATAAAATGTGTTCTCCTATTTGACACAAATGCAATGCAGTGCAGCTTTGCAACTGAGTAAGAATGAAGTGTCAAGTGCTGCAGTGAAAACACTTACGCCATTCCATCTGGAGGACTCCTTTCCACCATCTTCATGCGTTCAGCAAGTGAGGAGTGCGGGGCCAACTGTTCATCCCGCTCCCTGGACACACCATCAGCAGCAAGAGGGGATGTTAGCACAGGAGAGACCACACCGCTCGAGTTGCCAGATTGGCTAGGGCTCTTCGTCGAGTCCTGGCTTCCAGATGGCTTGCGATGCTTGGTGCTGTACTTATAGAAGTCTGAGATCTCGTACGGCTTGGTCTCTTCCCAGTATGGCTGAAAATGCCCCACTGTCACTATGTTGAGCTCCACTCCAGGCATTGTTTTCGGGCTCAATGGCTGAGGCAGGGGAGAGCAGATCTTCTCCCTCTCAAAGTGAGGGCTCCCTGCTGCTGCTGCCCTGCCCTCTCGACAGCTGTCACGACGAGACAAGGTGGCTGCAGGACCCTGGACTGCCTCTGGCAGACTTTCGCTTCCGGATGACAGCACCGAGACTTGAGACGGTGAGGCAGGCAGTGGCTCCTGTTGTTTTGTTGGCTTTCTCGCAGGTAGGGGAGAGTCGAGCGATGTCTCCACCCAGTCCTTGGCACGATGCTTCAGGCTTTCAGTGCTGTATGACTGAGTGACCGAAGAGAACGCTCTCGAAGAAGACATGGTCACAGACAAGCACTGGTTGCCATAAGAGCCACTGTGTCCCTCCTGTAGTGTCTCCAACTTGGCACTGTGAGCTGCACTGTAACCAGTTGGGCTGGTAGGCTGACTGAGGTAAGGATCTGGATGAACTCGCTGAAATGCCGCATAGTTAGCAGCAGACATACTGGACAGCGGCCTGCCCGGGAAGCTGTCACCACACACTTCCTGCAGCTTCTTTCGGTGGGTGAGGTGGTGCTGCATGAGGGCTGGCGGCATTGGTGGCTTGTGGTACACAGTGACAGGCTCGACAGGACGGTGCACCGCATCCTGGTAGCGCACGCTTCCGTCGCTGTCCACAGGGACGAACACGGGCACTCCACACTCATCAATGTGCCTCACCATGTTTTCATGATACGAGTGGGATTTGCTTGGGTGATAATGGTTCCCGCTAACCACTGGGCTCGACGGTGAGGGAAAGTTTTCGGGGTAGGACAACGAGCTGGGGACAGCCCGTCGCTGCTGAGATGGCGAGGCTGAGTGGTGCTGCTGCTGAAGGTGCGGTGGCAGCCGTGGGAGGCTTTCTATTCTCTGCATTGGTGGGCACTGCACTGGTGGACATTGCATAGGTGAACACTGCATAGGTGCACACTGCATAGGTGGACACTGCACAGATGGACACTGCATAGGTGTACACTGTGCTTGTGGAGAATGCATAGGTGTGCACTGTGCTTGAGGACAATGCATAGGTGTACACTGCACTGGTGGACAGTATGTCGGTGCACACTGCGGTGGTGTACACTGCACTGGTGCACACTGGACTGGTGCACATTGCACTGGTACACATGTGGGAGGCGAGTAGGAAGGGCCAGTCCAGGCTGGAGAAGCAGGCTTAAGGGGGGTCGTTGAGTCCCGCTTGACGGTGAGTGCAGATTGCGCTGAAGTTCCAGCAATTCGGCGGTGATGGCGTCGATTGCTTTCCAGGCTGTTGTGCCTGGACACCAAGCCCAGATCATGTGGCTCTCCAGGGCTGCTAGTCACAAGGTCATCCTGACTGTCAAACGCTTGGCTGGTTCGTTGCGTCGGTACACTGTACAGATTGCTCCCCTCTACACTCAGGCCAGACTCAAACCTGCACAGTGAAACACAAACACACGTAATACTATCTAGAACATTTTATTTCAAGCATTCATTTAATTTCTTTTTTATGGAGTTTAACATACCAAAGCAACTCAAGCTACGAGGGACGCCGTAGTGGAGGGCTCCGGAAATTTCGACCACCTGGGGTTCCTTAATGTGCACTGACATCGCACGGTACATGGGCCTCTAGAATTTCACCTTCATCAAAATTCAACCGCTGCGGCCGGGATCGAACTCATGCCTTTTGGGTCAGCAGCCAAGAGCCGCAACCACTGAGCCAACATGGTGGCTATATCAAGCATTTAGAGCATTCCTTAAAGCGCTCACAGAATTAGAATTCGTGTCAATGGGACCGTACGCTTTACTGTGATACGTCACGAAAGTATGATAAATATCAAGCTAGCCATCTGTCTGCATTGTTCTTTCAAGAACTGAAGGACATGGATACAGACCACCGCATCAGGCGAGTGAACAGTCTCCTCTTTGGATTGTTGCAGACAAGTTCTGCTGATGCTTCCACCGGGCTAGCGCAAAGTGCGTACGACAGTCCAGTGAGCAACACGGCAATGCCCAGGGTGCCTTTCTTATAAAGATCTATATAAGTTGGAGTTGAAACTCAGTCTACACCAACAAGGGATGCTTTGACCAGTTGAAAGGGCACAATAGCATGATAGCTAGCATGATAAAATATGTCTGTGTAGTCACCATCAACAGGTGTTTGCATGAAGCATCTATAGAAGGTGGCTCAGTGCCAACTAGCACCACGCCCAGTAAATTGGCACCACTATAGTACTAGAGGTTGCTGCCATTTCCCCACAAAGACCTTGCATTTTTGCTCCTCAGTGGAACTATTTCAACAGGAATGCAATTAATGCCTATATTGACATCAAGCACCCATAGCGAAATGTGTGCAGTGTTCCACTATAAGTGCACTCTGCACACAGCTATGTAGCGTGCACACTGCATGCATGACCACATGGGTAGGTCAGCTTATCTAAGTTATCCAGCTAGGCTTGGGAGAAAGAGACGGCCTGTACAGAATGCGTGACTTTCTATGGGAGCGCCTGCGATCAGAAGAGGAGAAAAATGGTGCAGTAAATGAAGCGTGTTGCGAGAAAGACTAAGTTGTGACAAGATTAATCATTCAGCGACTACCTGAACCTGAGTGTACAATTGACGTGCACCTAGTGCTGCGAGATTGAGGAGGAGGAGGCTATATGCAGAGGCAAGGCATATATGCAGTCGTGCAGCAGTCTCATCCAGTATTCGTGAAAATGACTGCGAATATTTTGGATGCTGTAACAGTGCTTCTGGGTATAAAATTTCGAGTTTTGTAACAGATCAGCTTCATTAAAATTGCTCCCTGAAGCCCATGGAATGCCACTCTGAAGCGATCTACATTCAATATAGGCTGGACTGCAGTAGACAGCGACCATACCTGTCTCTGTACGGTGACTTGAGTGGCACAGGACTGGAGCCCGCTGAGCCAGAGCCAGTGAGTGTCGGGTACTGCTGGCGGCGGTATGCTGTGCGGGTCTGGTAGACGTTGCTGGGGGCATAGCCTGCAGCGTAGCCAGTCCAGCCGGGGGAAGCAGTCCGACCGGGGACCGCACGGTGTTTGATGGGGCTGGCTGGTGCAGACACAGAGGCCAGGGAAGGGGAGAGACGAATGTCACCAGGCACTGAGCTGATTGTTTGGAGGCGGCCACGTTTCTGCAACGAAATTCCAGACAAATTAAAAAAGGGCGCCCATTGCGCTGGTTGCAAAGGGACAAATACGGGTGCATGAAATGTCTTTATGGGGTAAGGACATACAGGAGAATAGCATCACAGTGTGATCAACACTCTGGCAACCCAAAAGTCGCGTCACACACACGCTGGTATAGTAGCATCTGCTAGCTGGACAGTGCTGTTCCAAGTCATAGACGAAAATTGCCTCCATTAGATGCAAAAATCCCTGTTTCAGGCCCATTTTCCCTGCAGCAGCTTGAAAACTGTCAATTTAGAGAAAGCGAGATGACTGCCAGAAATTCCCCAAAGCTCCACAAAAATTTCCTTTTACTCCTGATTGAAATTCCCTCAAAAAAAGAGAAAATCCCCTAAATGAAGCATCACTGTAGCTGGGTAGACAACTGCCTCCTGTGCCCTTGTCTCATATTTTTCATTTTGGCAATGTCTAGTAAAGGATATTAACTGATGTTTTTAACCAAGTACAAAGACTTACTCATGTCTATGATTATGGGGGATTTCCTGCCTGTACATTTTTACGCTGTACATGTTGATTAGTATAGCATATGGTAGCACAGATTCAACGCCCTATACTTCGTGAATCATGACAACATGTTGAAGGGAAAATTTTGGCCCATCATTTTCTCCATATATGAAGAAATGAAATGCAGATTGTATCCGAACTGTAACCCTTGGCTTTTGCACTTTACACCACCCGACCACATGGTTTTCGCCAGCACTACCAATGTTCCACAACACACACGAGGATATAAATTCCCATACCTCTACTAAAAGGCCGTCATAGCTGCTCAGCTTGGGTGACGCGGCAGGGCTGACATCCGACGCATTGCTGCTCCCCCTGAAAGGAGTGTCTGCAAAGAAAAAGCGCAATCCATTAGCCAATAAACAAGTGCTTTGCCATTTGGCATGCGCAGGTGTAAAACACTGGTAAGCTTTCGACCAGCTTTAAAATCCTGCCAATCAAAACATGTGCACGGCAAAAACTTACCGCTGCCCCCAGTGCTATGGCTGATGTTATCTTCACTGGGTTCTAGAAAAAAGAAAAATGTGCTGTAGCATCACATCATTACATAACACCACCTCCAAAAACTAATGAAGCCAAGGTAACATACCCAGCACTATCAAGTAAATAAAACTGCTATTATGCAAATGTCAGCAAACATTAAGAGTTCACACAGCTAGAATACAACAAGATTTTTCATAAGAAAAAGATACATCGATAATTTTTGTGCTAGCTGCTTTTTTAAGAAAATGCTGCTCAGAGAAAGATCACGGCAACACCAACAGGACAATACTTATGGAGGAAAAAACAAGTGCACTTGAATATATCAAAAAAGGCCGTGACCCCCGAAGCATGCACTGAGACAGCCAGCCAGCCTAACTATGCAAACCCCACTAGAGGCAACATTCCAAACGGTTCCATTAATATAGTAAACATGAACAACACAAGCATACTAACCGTCATCAGACTGTAGCATGATTTTGGGTTTGTTGCCATGATTCTTCTGTTTTTTCAAAGTTCCCAGTTTCTGTTCAACCTGTTTCAGCTAAACGGCAACAAAAATATAATAGTAAATAAAACCAGTGTGGAGCACACAGGCCATGTGCCAACAAAAAGGTGAAGCCTGACAGCATCATTCACTCAAGGTGTAGACATAAAATTCAGCGACTGCCCATATACTTACCTTCTCATGAGCCTGCTGATAGCATAACTTCCGCTGCCTCCTCAGGCTTCTGTCGGCACTCATGTCATTGGCCAATCTCAAAGCAGCGCTAGTAATCTTGTTCTGCAACTCATACTCCAGCTCTAAAGAGCTCATGGTCTCCTCCTGGAAAAAGAAAATTAGGCACTGAAATACGCATAAAAATTGTTGGCCTGACTCACGGCACAGGACAGGTGCAAGTATGATATGTCCACAGTAGGTGGGCTAGCATGGTACAGCTCCAATGGTGTCATTACCAGAGGCGTGTAAAGGTTTTAGCAAGGCTCAAACGGATGCATTCCTCCACGGCTCAAATGCTTAACATGCTGAGTTTTAGTTCACAGACGTGCTGCGAATCAACTGCTCTGCCTGGAGCCTTCTTTTGCATGTGTCTGATGGCTCAGGGGATAGGCAGGTTTAAGTCCTGTTATAGTTTGCTTTGAGCAAGGCCTGAGTTACTTTGCCGTTAGGAGTATTGCGGGGTATTTAGGCCACAAAGCCATGAAATAAACAATAAACAAAGTAAAAAGTTCGAGCTTCGTGCGTCACTTCCTTGCTACTTCAGAGTCTCACACTGTCTTTTTTTGAGACACTGAGGACAGCTCTGTCCAATTTTTATACTTGGTAAAAATATATTCCAAGACTCTTAACGGCCATTACTGAAGATTGTCTCGCAGCACAAGACACTTTTATTGTAGAGAAAATTGCGATTAGGAATTATCTCACCCCACGACTCACACTTGTCACGTCTACACTCGACAAGGACTCCATGGTCATCGCTTTCAAGTGAATAGCTGTGTAGCCTGGCCTCTGGGCTCCACGCACAAAAACTGTGTGGATGCATGCAGTTTACATGCAAAATCGGCTGGTGGTGGCGACACCTGTATTTCACTTTTCCGGCCCTTTCTAGCTTCTGCAATTTGTCCTCAGTTGCCCTTCAAGCAGGAGCTACACACTAGTCCATGAACTTGTTCCCCAGGACCCCATTTCAAACCCCAAGAAAAGTCGCGTGCAACAGTGTGCATATAGGTATATACACCCAGTGTTGCACCCACCTTGCTCTTGGCCTTGGAGAGCAGCTGGTCGTCCAGAATGAAGGCTGTACCCACTCGCCGCCGCACCTGAGGCGGAGCCTCTCCCGGTGCCAGCGGCATCTCGGGGGGAAGCTCGCCCGTCACCTCGCCCTCCTTGAGGCACACCGACTTGAGCTCCTCCACCTTCTTGCGCAGGGCCTCCTCGAGGGCCTCCTTGCGAGCCTTCAGCGCGGCCAGCATCTCCTGCTTGGCCCGTTCCGCCTCTTCATTCACCTGCGGACGGTCCGTCTGGTCTGGGGCGGTGACAGGAGAGGAGGAAAGAGTGAGAAGAGTCAGGAGCTGCATGCAGGCATCCTGAACACTGTCAAATCCCTGTACAGAAGGCACTTCGCTCAAATATCTGGGACCCATAATAAAGTGCCAAAATGTTTCGCGCACTGAGAAACGACTCCTGGACCTTCAAAAGCAAGCACATCCACTGTATAATGCGAACATGTAAAGAGACGAAGTACCACCGTAAAAAAACAAAAAAATGCCGGGAAGAAAAAGCCGTTGAGCGAAGCGCGTGAAAGGACAGCGGTTACCTCAGAAATCTCGCAAACACAGCTGTAAATCGCTGCCCTTTAGCTCAGCAAAAGCCGAACTCGCAGCCTGCACTGCAACTACATGCTTTTTGGTTTCAGCAAAATAAACTTCTTGATTGATTGAGTAATTGATTGATTGATGATTCTACGGGTTTATTAATCAATCAATCAATTTTTGGTGCGGGGCAGCAAAACTCAATGCAGATTAGTCGCAAAGGCAAGTGAGTCCAATCAAGAACAGGGCCAGTTGGGAATATATTGTAAACTTGTGTAAACTTGTCTGCAGAACCATCTCAGGCCAGGCATGCAAAATTAACGTAAAAAATTTTATGGCAGCTCTGGTACGACTCCAGCGAGTCATTTCATTTTTTTAAAAGTAAGTGTTTTAAAATGCCTAAAATGTGCTGATCTGCTTATATAACAAGTTCTCATGACATGAATGAGTCAGAAGCATTGAGACCATGGAACCAGCTTTGAGTCACACTATGGAGGTATGAGGTCTCGACAGAAACCGCATAACTAGACATCTGGGAGGATGGAAATTTTTTCTGTGAAATCAATAAAATTTGAAAATTTTAACATTTCGGCCATCCTCAATAATTTGTGCCTGAAAGGGACATGGATTCATGCCAACAACTGCAGCTGATGTCCCTAAAAAGAGCACCATTCACTATACCACTAAAAGTACAACTTGGAAATGATGCGAAGTTTTAACCAAAACTCAATTTATGTGAAAATATGTGGTTAATTTGTAAAGAGATGAAGAAAAAGGTGCAGATAAGTGCACATTAACGATAACCTTGTGAAAAGTTTTGTGTTGCTTCACAGTGTAACACCTTGAATTACAATGGCAATTACAAATTAGGTATTAGCAATTAAACACTTTTGCACTTTTTCTACAAAGAGCATTCGCTGTTACTACCAGTTATGTGAATACTGCACACAAAAATTTTCAAACAGGGAATAAGTTGCAAGTCATTTGCCTTGCAGCCCCTGCACTATGTAACTGATTGAGAACTGAAGATTACAAATGCCTCACTTATGTTTCTTCGACATGTGCAAAATTGCTGAAAAACACAGTTACTGTCGCTCAAGATATTTTGCACACAAAAATAGCTACAGATTATGCGAAATACTGAACTGTCAGCCTGCTCAATTGGTAATCGTCATTCCTTTGCTCCACTAAATTTTTTGACCTGTAGAGTACAGCCCCGAGCTGTACTCATCATGGGAGATTACACCAAAATCGCTAATCCATCCATCCATCCCGATGTTACACTGCTCCCACCACCAAAGACAAGTTATGGCTGACAACCGTGTTCATTGCAATTTTCAATATTAGAGGGCGGTATCTGTCCATGAAAAGTGTTTTGCACCTTTAGTTAATATTTAAAGACTGACAACGGTCATTTCTGCCAAAAATCGCCAAACAATTTGTCGATTTCTATACATTTTTTCAGGAATTAACTTGGCAGTTAAAGGGTTAAAGAAATTTTTTTCTCCAGTGGTTCAAGTACCTTCAATCTTGATAGCAGGTAGACTGTGGCAACTCGCACTTCGGCTCAGGTTAGATCCTGTGCTGGCTGACGACAAGGACTGAGAACTCTTGGAAAGCTCGGCAGCAAACTTCTCCAGACAGCCGTCGTCTTCAATTTTCCGCTAGAAATGAAATAAGATGCACTGCTGCAAAAAGACTGGATGCTTCTACACAAAGGAAAGCAATGAAAAAAGTCTAACGTCCACAGTGACAGCTGCATAAAGCAGTTTCCTTGGGATGCATGACGAATACAACCTCAATATTAAAACCAATATTAGTTGAACTGAATTGCGCCAACTGTTTATTCCAACTGTTTTTGCAGCAGTATGGAAGAGTGCTACCAAGAGAAAAGGCAGTTTGTGATATTCATGCAGGCACACAGCCATGCAAAATGCATGAAGACAAGGTTGCATATATGATGAACAGAGTTTCCTGTTCCATGCATGCATGCTGCAAATTATGCGTCCTTCAGTATCACACTCTGTCATGTTCTAAGCACTGCTTAAACATGTCTACCAAAGACCGAAAAGCTTCACGAGTGACAGAGACCCAGTGAAACAACAAAACATAGTGGATTTCCGACGCAACGAGCAATGTACATGAGCCCTTTAATGCTGCCTGCACAAAATGCGGCAATGCAATAATTTTTTTTTTTCTTCTGCAGGAAAAGTGCTCTTACCTTCCCAACATTGTTGTCCAAATAAAACTGATGTTGTGCTATGGCCATTGACCAGATGCTCTTCGTCAAGGCCGGTGTGGCCGCAAACCAGACTACCACGGTAACATTGCCTGGTCCAAACGTTCGTCTGCTCACAGATACCCTGGAACACAATCGTAAAGCAATACAACAGTGTTGTAAGATCTGCAATGCAAGAAAACTACATTGAGTCTGTGCTTCAAGCCGCTCTAAAATTGTGAAAAGCAACACAGGTGCAAAAAAAAGAAGTTGGGCGAAAAGATATGCACTAGAGAAAGCCATATGGGGTTTTGGTTTGGTTTTAGGGGGGTTTAACGCCCCAAAGCGACTCGGGCTATAAGGGACGCCATAGTGGAGGGCTCCATAAATTTCGACCACCTGGGGTACTTTAATATGCATTGACATCGCACAGTACATGGGCCTCTTGAATTTTGCTTCCATCAAAATTTGACTGCCGTAGCCGGGATCGAAACCGAGTCTTTTGGGTCAGCAGCAGAGCGCCATAGCCACTGGGCCACCGCGGCGGCTACATGGGGTTGCAAATCTTGGTTGTCACAGAATAGCACAAACACAGCATCACTCAATCAAGGAAAGGGACTATCAAACCGCTAGCTGAAAGTTTGGACCTATGCTATCTGATCCATGTACTTTGTCCCCCATTTTTTGCATTCTCAGCTTTCGCGTCTCATCAGCTTTCCCACAACTGTACAATTTTGGTCATGTGCTTTCCAACCAGGGCTCTCAACGCAATAGGGCCTCTTAATAAACATTTTACTCCCTCCCTCATGAACACTGCCAGTTGAATGCATCAAAATGTGACGAGGATGTGCACTGGCACAAGTGTGAAACATGTGCGAAGTGAAAATAAAGAGGTAAAAACATCAAGTACATACTCAGCCAGTATGCTGCACAATAAATATCTTAAGGGGGGATGAGGGTCTTGAAAACTTGTTTTTTATTTTTCGACATAACTTGTGGAAACTTAGCACGCAGGTGTATCATAGAATGCTGATTTCAAATATCTCACCTGGAAGAAAATTTATCGCAAAATAACATTCAAATTAGGCAATTTCTTACGGGCCTTTATAGTAATTTATCAGTTAAAGAATGATTTTTTAAGAATAAGTAGACATTTGCAAAGGCCCACAGCACATGCTAAAGCTTTCTTTTTTCCTTTAAACATGATATATGAGCAATTAGGCGAAGTGTGGGCTAATTACCGTCACGTCATTTTTTCTTTCCAACTTTGTTGTTTATTTATGATCAACAAAACTAGTTTGTAGAAATTCTGTTAGCTTTAGGATGTGCTTTGGGCCTTTGCAAATGTCTGCTTATTCTTTAAAAATCTTTAACTGATAAATTACTAAAAAGGCCCGTAAGAAATGACCTAATTAGGATATTTTATTTTGCCATATATTTTCTTCCAGGTGAGATATTTGAAATCTAAATGCATATTCGAAATCAGCATTAAATAATACACCCAGGTGCTAAGTTTCAGAAAGATATGTTAACAAATAAAAAAAAAGTTTTCAAGACCCTCATTCCCCCTTAAATTACTTAACTTATCTTATATGCAAAAATGGATACCTTACAAGTTTTGAAATTCGTTCGTAGCTGCAAATGCAAAAAAAAATCTCTAGGTGGTGACACCACAAGTTGCCTAGATGCTTTGATTGTTTAACCGCACCATTCAACTTCAGTCCATAATCTGCACTTGGCTTTTCCTCTTTCTACCTCCATATTAAATGCCTCGGTTAATTATGTAAATGAACCACTATTTATAAACGTATGATTAATTCAATTTTGGATTTTTTTTAGCAGTTTCAATTTTCTTGGTACATTTCTTTAGCTCATCGGCCAAACTTATATCCATTGATTTCCTTGTATTCTTTAGCAGGAGATCCTACAAAACTTCAACTTTGGTACCTCCTTTAGTACAATAACTTTGTCGGTAGTTTTGAATTATTGAAATTTATTTAATAAAGCTGAGACCTGAAACACCTAAAGCAACCGTTATTCCTGCTAGAAACTGCTCAACGGGCATATATCAGGTCCAGAAGGAATAACTCACATACAGACAAACAGGCTGCATTCTGAGCCATTCGAATATGATGCTGCAGTAGCTGTTAGCTAAGAATTTCTTCTCTACCATCAATGGGAAGCCAGGGGAGTAATAAAAGTGCAGTGCCAACTCCACAAACCAGCAAACTGTTTACATCATGAGCTTGGCTTTTTGCATGTGGGATGAAAACAATAGAAGGGGCAGAATATGGTGAACTCATTGCAATGTTGGCATTTTTTGCAAGGCTTAACTTTACCTGTACCTGACAACCATGCCATGGATCCTAAGCATTAAAAAAATGCAGGCAGGGGCAATATTTCAAAGGCTGACTTTCAGCGATGTTTTCATTCTCACATCAGAACTAACGTCTGGCACTGTGCCTTGCTGCAACAAGGGTCATTCACATCCACTGCGCCATTCCTCTTGGCGTGCTCCACCAAGAACGGTAGGCTCTACAAATTCAACTCCACAAGCTGAATTTGCATTCAGTCTCGAACCAAGGCAGCAGAATGTCACCGTAGGTGTGACAAGCAGGTGCCAAGGGTAACGGGAACATTATTCTTGCCAGCAGGGTCACTTTCAAAACATCCATGATATGAACATCCATGACCCATGATACGAAGGAAAGTGAATATTCCACTGCGCGAAAAGAAGCTTATTGGAAACTGTTCTCTTCAATTTGTGTGAATGCTCTTAGTGATTACACGTGGTCAAGGCAATACTGACATGGAATTAGTCAACCTGCATCTAGCTTTTACCACATTCAGTTGTAATCCTACTGCCAAGTGTGTACTGGGGGTCACCTCCCCGACAATGATTGCTTCAGAATTTTGCCCCCCAAAAGAAAATTATTTCTCATGTTTGTCATAGCAGGTGGAATCCTGCTAAACGGGGGAATGTAAAGGGGAAATGTAGGAGCCGAGATGTCGCATAACAAAGGCGTGAGAGCACTTACTGGGTTGTGGAGTCACTAATGGCATCAGCCAGGGGGTCAAACCCTTCAGGGGGCGCCTCTATCACATCCTCGTACACATTGAAACTGCTCAGGGCATGGACCACTCTACAGGAAAAACAGGAGCGGCGAAATAGGGAGGGGTCAGCTAAATTAAGGCATTGTGTTTGGAAGCTCAGGGCTACGCTCGTGCATACATGCAAATTACTAGAATGGAGCATGCGACCTATCTGATCACTGTTTTGCTAGGATGCTTTCTCCACCACCAGAAAAAAAGAAGAGAAAAATGAACCAGTTCCTGGCTGTTCAGTTCAATGGCGGAAAGCTACTAAAAGGTATTGTTCTTTGCGAAAAACATGAAATGCTGAAACGCCTGTGAAATGATAATGGTATATCAGTAGCTATCTTCGATGAATAAAAACAAAGACATGCACTAGATATCTAGCCAACATTCGCTTAATTTTTTTTGCCAAAATGACACAAATGAAATATCTGTTAAAGATATCTGTAAAAAAACGTACAGCAAATGCAGTGTGCTAAAAATTATCTCACAGCCAAATTTTCGCTCCCAAAGAAATGACTGCGGTTCAATGCCTACCTCCGGGGGTTGTGGACTTCAATTGAAAATTTCTTGTCTCGAAAGTAAAGGTTCTCCAGGAGTTTCCACTGAAAGAACTGTCACATAAAAAAAAAATTCAAACGAATTAAAAAGAATTAACTGAATGAAAATAACGGTGAAAGATGATGACAGCTTTGAGGAAACATGGCACAACTCATATAAGAAAGGAAAAAACGAAGCTGTCTACACCTCTCACCTCTAGGAGTTGACTAAGACAAAATTTTTGCAGCACGTATCTTGCTACCACGCGATATGATATAAAGAAAACTGAAGCAGTAACTTAATATTTTCTGCTGGTCAAGATAACTTTTCTGTGGGTAGCCTAAGACCATTCGATGTTAGCAATAAAAACACGTATTATGTATGTGTATGCCACCACTACAGAGTCAGCATAACAGCACCTCAGCATCTCAAACATTCAATGCACAGGTAGTAAGTTCGATGCTGTCGCTCGGTACCTTTCTCAGTCTAACTTAGTTTCAAGTTCTGCTCCAAAGTGCACATCTCATTCATAAATTCCGCTGATTCACCCCTCCAAAATGAGTAGAATGCTGCCACTGAACATTCCAATATTTAAAGAACGAATACAACAACAATGAATTAGTGGTTTTTGCAACGCACCTTTCGTGGCGTCTTCTTGTCGTTGTAATCATACTGGCTGACCCCCTTGCAACTCAGGCCTATCCACCAGGGAATGCCTCCCTTGTCCTGCGTCAGAACACAAGAGGGTGACGCTGTCTCAACCACAAACTCTCGTTCAGAATGGCTAGCCGTACTGTGCGGAACTCACCTTAACCTCGTAAAAATGAATGCCGTATGTGGACAGGTTTTCTACAAGGTTCATGTATCTGAAAAATGACTCACAGTTAGTACAGCCGCCACCTGCATAGCACAGTGACAACCAAGGCAGCAAATTAAAATTTGGAAAGCAGGACAGGTCTGCCAATGCCAGTGCATCCACTAATAAAGTTTAAAAAAAAAAAGAAAAGAAAACTCACTCAATAATCGCAGAACCTCTTGAGCGCCCTACAAGCTGCTGGTAATGTTCAATGACTTTCCCTTCACTGAAAGTAAAGCACAGGACAATTATAATACTGCCCTACACCACATTCAATAACTAGTGAATTCAAAACAATGAACTTTGGGTTAATAGGTAATATAATCAAGCCACTGTACTCCTCTTACCAGTAGGAAATGGACGGATGTGCTTTGAGTGTGCTGGTAGGAAGAACAGGAAGCTTCTTGAGATGCATTTTTGTGGTTTGATCACTGCAAAGTGAGAGAGAGTGTCATTTAGCCTACAAAGATCACAGGGCAACAGAAGAGACTTAGCTGGCAAAATTACGGTTAAGAAGATTACCAGACAGAGAGAGCACACTGGTCCAAGCACTTACTCAACATAGTTTCCATGTGTTGCTTGAAGGACTAGAGCAGCAAGTTGGAACACTGTTTCAGAATCCGCTTCCAATGCACCCTGATCAATAAGACAGCATTCCATCAATAAGACAACATTCCATCAATAAGACAGCATTCCATCAATAAGACAGCATTCCATCAATAAGACAGCATTCCATCAGCTGTAATGGCTCATGCCAGTCGGAACAAACGTCAAATGATAAAAGCTTCCAGACTCACCTTGGCAATGAGTGATTTGCACTGAAGGTAAAGTGCTTCTACTGTGGCACTATCTTTCAGCAAAGAAATGCTTTCCACATAGTACCTGAAACAATGAAACATAACATTTCCCTAGCTTTACATTCATAAATCAAAATGCCTTAATATCTGGCCACCCATTACACATATAAGCCTACCACTTCTTTTATTCATGAACCTGTCAAGCCAGTAATTCCTGAAATAAGACAGTCCGAAAATCTGCTCAGCATTTATGAGTCGAAGTTACCCTTAATTCAATGTAAAACTTGATAAATTATGAATCAAAATAGCACTCAGCTGACATTGATAAACAACAGTCAAACTGAAGCCTGGGAAGTAACTGTATGGCGAATATAAACTCGGCGTCTACTGCGATTTGGTACAGCTCTGTGCACCTTCTGTCAAAGTGCCAGCATGCATTCTGATATCAAAAATTAATACTGTCCTGGCATGGACATCTCTGTGTGAGCCAAATGCAAAGCTATTTCTTTTTTTTCCCCCGTATTGCACTTCTATGCTGATGCCCTCCCTACCACACTGCTTTCTCATTTACTAACACTTCTCCGAACCGAAAAGGCTCTGTTGCATTTCTGGCGCTTATGTGTATAGTAGCACATGCATGCTTTGTACCCCTTGCTTTTGTATAGCTTTACAATAGTTTTAATTTTATCTCTCATCAGCTTTTACTAGCACTGTGGATGTTTTTCCACTGTGTTGCATTCACTAACATCCTACGGTTTCGCCCCAACTTGTTTTCGTCAATCATAACACGCCCTAGGGCAGTTCTGTGCCATGGCACCTCTGGTGATATGTACAGGGTCCGTCAAAAGTTCCCAGGCCACATGGTCCGCTTTTCATCGGTACATCCTGGCCCTTAAGATTCCGATAGAGCTATCGAGGTTCTCAGATGGTAGAACGATCCTTATATTCTCTACAGATATTTTGAGCTTCGAGGGTATCTCAACAGCCCGACTATGCTGCTCAAAAGCAAACCCTGTGGCCTTGGAACTTTTGACGGACCCTGTACATTAACACCTGCATTCCACTTCGAAGATTAACTGAACTAAAATTAAAATGAGAACACGGAAGTGCAGCTGTCATTTTGAGCTGTGTGCCCAGGCTACAAGAAAATTGTGATTCCCACATTCCACAACATTAATGAAAACAAGAGCGCCACTGAGCCCCACTAAAAGATTTTTCTGGAACAAGCAGTCAAGTCTGCATTTAGGCTTACTTGACCAGAAAGTAGAGCACCAAGGAACCCTGAGACGACTTCTTGGGCAGGTCGTGTTCGAGAACCCTCTTGTCGAGCTGAAGCCAATGGTAGTGGCCCCTGAAACAAAAGGGACACATTGACAAGTCCCAAAATTTAATTTTCATTGTGCCAAATTGCTGACACCCTAACCTAAAGGAAAACCGAAAAAAAAGAAAAGAAAACAGCGCGTCCTGCTTGGACAACAGAGTCCTTCCTTTTGATACAGAAACTATGTTTTTCACAATATCAATGAGTGAACCACATGAGCAAGGCATAAGTAACAAATACCAAAAATCTGCTGCTGCCACACTACTGCTACAACATCACACATATGTACAGTGCAATGCCACATCATGTAACTCATTGTCAAAACAAAGAAATGGCACAAAAACAAACTTAACATTCTTTATTTTCATACCTAACTATTTCATCACAGTCCCAGCTAAATTAATGTGTGCCACTGAAAATGACATCAACGCAAGACTTCAGCATGGTGCAATGCATAGTGAATTTACAATAGCCTTCTTCCTTTCTTACTTCCACATTTCCTTGCACACAGGTGTAGACAAGAAGAATGTTTGCCTTTTACAGATTCTGCTTTTCTTCTTCCAAAAAGCGTATACTTACGTTTCATCCAGAAATGCCAAGCCAAAGTACTCCTTCTCTTTGAGGTTGAAATGAGAAGCCACCATATCAAGGAGATCGCAGGCATAGAGCCTTGGCTGCAAAAATGACGATAATAAAAATTACTCCACTCAGAATGGCAGCCCAGAACTGTAAAGAAAATGATCTCTATTAATCTTCTGAGGTTTTCTCGATAAACTCATCCAGGAGAGTCATGAAATACTTTGCGGGTACATCAAAGAGTTAAACTGGTAGTCAAAAACATATTCAGAGCTATATAGACTATGTCAGGAATAAAGAATTAAAAAAGGACTAGAATTAGTAATAAGCAGTAGGTCTGAACGGCAGACATCTGAAGCAAGAAAAGCTCTCCATATGCAAATGTAGGACGAAAATTACTAGAGGCTGAATATAAATTACAATGAATACCATAAAAAAGTAGCCACATAATGATTGAAAGGATAAGAAGAAACTAATAGTACAATGTTATGGACTGCCATATTTAGTAGCTACAAGTGCTACTTTTCACTGCTTACTCACACAGATGCCCACCAGCTCTGTCATCTCTTTATGCGATACTTTAAACTGCTTCCTAGGCAAGAATTGTGAATTCATGTGGTGTACTTAGATCTTGAAATGCTCTAGTAGGCCAGAATAAAACATAAATATAACAAGCATTGAAGGACTATGGTATAACTTACAAATCTTATGAAATGAACTTGTAAAATTTTTCACATCTTTACAATCAGCCATAGTAAGCAACCAGTGCGATTAATGTTCCCACACAAAAAGGTCCTGCAATGTACATCATATTCACAAAGCAACTACACGACCATGTTGAGCTACACACTTGAGGAATTACATGTCAGCACTCAGCTTAACTAAGTATAGGAGCAATAAATTCATACCTTCATCAAACATACTAGGCTTGTTTATCAACTCTTCCAATTTCTCCTAATACTGTGAACAGATTAAGCAAAATTTAAGAAAATGAAATATGTAGAGGCTTAATTATCAGTTTATCAGTCTGCTCTGCTTGCACAAGCATTACCGGGTTGCAGTGCACAATTTCATCACAGCATCGTCCCAATCCAAGAAAAAACATCAAGTTATCCAATACCATTCTAATGACTTGAATCTGGAATACTACCAAATACACAGAGGCACGGCAGACATAAAGGGGAGAAAGGGGCACACCATCAACTACAACCTTTTGCCTCTGTGCATTGTGATGCAACCTCCTGTCAAAAAAAAAAAAAGCTCATTAAAAGGTAGCGGCAGCCCACAAGTAAATTCATAAATTTACTTCCACAGGTCAATGCTGCGCTTTGTAACCATGCAGAAATTCAGTGCAAGACAAGCCTGAACGATCTGCTTCAAGAAAGGCTAAATGAGAGAAAGAGGTTCCAACGCGCAGAAAGCAGCGACAAGACAGAGCATATCGCTTTTATCCAGTCTTGTCCCTGCTTTTTGCACTATGGGTCCTCATGTGAATTACCCACTAGCCCAAACAATCACTCTTATGAGAGAAAGAGGACTGTAGCACAGACTCATGTATGGGCTAATGATGTCTTGACTTCCCGTTCCTAAACAGAAGCTAGTAGTGATAAACTCTGAAAAGCGATATAAAAGGGGCAAAAAGATGCTTGCATATGTTACCTGAATGAGAATGTCAAGGCGACGCTCATCCAGGAGGACCACTTGACTCCGCCGCCCATCGCTCATCTGCGCAGCCAAAAAAAAAAGAAGAACAGGTGCAGTGAGATGGACAAATCTTTTCACTGAATGCAATGGACAGCCATGAAGTGGGATTCCACAACAAAGTTCCGTCTGAAAAACTGATAAGCATCCCAACTGAAAAGTAGCATGCACTTGATGTGGTTCCTCCAAGCCAGATTAATAATAGTTTGAGCCTTTAATTAGCTAGAAGGAGCTGAACCCAATATATGTACGAGGTAGTTACTGGATCCTCAAAAGAAAGTACACACAATAAATGCAGGCTGTTGCAGCCCGAAGAATGGTCATATTTTTAACCAAACATTCAAGAGGTTTCTCTGGATTGAAATGTACAGCGGCCCACACAGGGGGTTAAATATGCACTGCTGAAATGGCATCAATGCCAATGTTTGTAGATGCCATGTTCTGAATGTTAAGATAGTGCATTAATGTGCTGCAGTGGAAGTGATGGGTCCTTTCTTGTGCTGATTTTTCACAGTGGTTCGAACAACACGATGGCCCTCCCAAGGTGTTACCTCAGGCATTCAAAAAAGAAAAAAGAATGGCGGGCATGGGTGAGTGCTTAAAGGGACCCTGAAAAGCTCTTTGCCAAGGTTAGCAAAAGCCCACGAGAGATCGGTATTCCATCACTTGTCGCCGCACCGCAAAAATTGTTAAGCGAACTCCATCAACACCGAAGATATCGCCGATTAAAAATGATGTTCCTCCTCTCCCCCACATACCACCCTCAACTCACACACGCGGGGCTCGCTCCGAAAAAAAAAAGAAAAGACGGGCCGATGCTCCGCCCATGCATACGTCAGGCAATGGCGCTCTGCTTGTTTACTTCCGGTGGTCGCAGACACATGTGCGAAAGTGAGTGCGATTCACTGCGGTGCGCTGTTGCGAACGGCGTCGCAACGTCCGATCGCAGCTCGTCGCCTGCGTGCAACTTGCTAGATGTCAACGACAAGCCGCGCGCGGCAGACGCAACGACGGGAAGCGGGAGCGAAAGCGAGCACGGAGAGCGGCAGCGTCGTAATGACGTACAGCGCGCTCCTCAGGGCGCTCGGGGCCGAGCCACACCGGGCCGGCCTGCCAGCCTTGACGCCGGCCGCCGGCGAGTGAAAAACGCGCTAGTATTGTTTGTCACGTTTATAGCAAGCCCTGGGATAGATGCATGTCAAAAATGCATCACTTCTGACGGTCGTTGGCCAATACCGAGCTGATCGTACAAGTGATGAATGCGATACTAGCAAATTTTATTCTATAGCCGCTTTGGCGCTGCTGCGGCGCTTCGCCTGCCGCCTGCTAGCTCCGTTGCTGAAGGCGTCGTGGAAATCGAATATATATTCTATTATGGGACGAGTTCGCAGTAAAGCGATGTGAAGAGTAGGTCTTTTGATATAGCGCAAGCGACTTCCGAAGCGCCGTCAGCGATGCGAAACCATTAGGCCTAGCGACGACTAGGGCAGCCTGGGACCAGCGCGCAGTTCGTCGCCCGGCGTTGCCGCAGTCGGTGTCGTTGCCGAAAGATCCACTTTTTAACAGACATGTTGTCGTTGCTCGAATCTAGAAAGCATCATCTCTGGTAGAATGGCTGTTTTGTATTTCCTTGTGCGAATGTCAAGTACGCCGAGCATGCCGGCCGGCCGACCGGCCTGGATCAGGTCTGCCGGCGTCATAAAAAAATGAGCTAAAGAGTGTTCTTGACGCAAATAATAAACCCTAGGCCAAGAAATGTGAAAAATGTGTCCTTTTTGAGGATCGCTGACCAATACTGAGCTGCTGGTAAAGGTAACAACTGTGATACGAGCAAATTTCTGGCCACAACCGCCTTGCAGCTGCCGCTGGCCTGACGTTGGGGTCCGGCTCGCCTGGCGCCCGCTCGCTTCGCGGCTGAAGGCGTCGCGGAAAGTGACCATACTATTACTTTATTGTGAGATGATGCTGTTGACTGTAAAGCGATGTGTAGAGTAAGCCTTTTATTATAGCTCAGGCGACTTCCGAAGCGCCGGCCGCTGCCTCTTCGACGCGAAACGAGCTATAGGCCTAGCGACGACCACGACAGCCAGGCAGCAGCAGAGCTCGTCGCTCGGAGAGCCCGCGAGCGGTGCCGTTGCCGAAAGCTCCCAACATAAGCAGGCATGCTTTGTCGCTGCTCGAGTATAGCTGGCAGTCTTTCTGATGACGATCGGTGCCGCGCCGTCCAAGTTTTCGCACATCTGTCTCCTGATTGCTGCTCGAACAGCATGGATCCGGAGCTCGAAGCGCTGCTGCGTGCAGCCACCGCTGAGATGGGCTTCGAGCCTTTCAGTACACGCCATACCGAGACCCACAGGGCGACCACAGCAGCGATATATATAATTATAGTACACTATAGCAGCGACTCGTCGGCGCAGCTAGGAAACTCGCAAAGGCGGGCGCCGAGATTTGACGAAAACACATGCTTTTGTGAGCAGACGGATTTCCTTCTTTACCGGAAGTGCCACATTAATTTCAAGAAATGCGCTGGATTCTTACCTCTGTATACGTATGTTTTTAGAAAATAATAAGCAACCAATAAAATAATATTTCAAGGAGCATCAGTGCTCAGTTTCAAATGAAATGTTGCAAAAATTGCGCGTGACGTCAATGGGCAGAGCCAATGAGAAGGGTCGCCCAGTCCATGGCCAAGGCTGCCCAGTTTACGTCAAGTGGTAGGGGCGGGTAAAAACGCGCGGTGAGGTGTCGCCCTGATCGGCTGTGAGCGGCTAATTTGAAAAATTGTTTGTAAATTATTGGTTCCACACGCAGCTTTCTGAATCAGACTAGAATACTCGCAGAGACCACCTCTACAGAGTTGTTGCAATAAAATATGATTGAAGAAATCATTTCAGGGTCCCTTTAACTGACCGAGAAGTGAAGCATCGGCTTTCAACAAACAAAAAGAAAACAAAGGAAGACACAAGTAAAAATAAAAGAAAAGGTAACCCGGAAGTAGAGCAAGTTGGGCGAGATGGCATCCTTCCATGGCCCACAACGGATACAAGAGCAGGTACTCAAAGGAGCAAGTACACAGGACGTGGACAAGCGCTCAGGCGTGCAGGCGCAGATCGTCGAGAAATGAACCACGGACGATGACGCGCGGACCCGCCTGAGACAAACCTTGAATAGCCTTGGGCTGAACAAGCGCGCGCGCCAGCTCGAAGGCGAAACCGCCACGCGGCTCAAACTCACGCGGTACTTCGACGAGTCTTCGAACAGGCTCAGCGTGGAACCATACATAGATCGTATCGAGGGCCACCGCCGCATCTCGGCTCATCCAAGGGTTTTCGCACTCGCAGACAAGAAAGTTTCACGACACGCTGTCGCTCGGCACAAACACTCAGTAGAGAAGCCACCCCCGCTCAAAAAGAGACGGGTAAAAAGAAACGCCGTGAAGAAGTGAATCGCAACGGGTGGAGGGTAACAACGCGCTGCGTAGAGACGACAGCGGCCGCACGCGGAAACGAATGCGCCCGCGTCCGGCGGAAGCACATGCTTCCGCCACCTCCGGCCTGACACTTCCCGTCAACCGCAGGCAAGGCGAGGTGAAAATAAAAGAAAGAAACGTGCTATGCAGAGGCCAGACCACGCGGTTGGCCCCTTAGACGCTGTGATATCGCCCCTCGCCCTCTAATTTTTCCCCGGCACTTGCACCAGCAAAAGCAAGGAATCATTTGAGCAAACAATCCCGCACTCTGCCTATCGTAGTTGGGCGTGGAAGCGTGACTCAGCAATTTCCGCTCGTCGATAATTATGTAGCGCTTTAACACTGCCACGTATCGTTGTAGTTTATAGAGGAGGTCGTGCGTTGCAGTGTCCGTTCGTTCGCGCTCAAAGCCACAGGAACGGGCCGTTATCATTTTTGTTCGTGACGCGAGAAGCCACCGGACTAATCTCGATTGATCAAAGCCATGAAGAACTGCATCTAAGTTTTTCCAAATTACTATAGTTGATTTTGACCTGTTATCTCGAAGTTTCCTTGCCGGCTTTAAATTGAGCGATGCAGCCAGCGGCGGGCATTCGTAGTTCGACGACTGACGAGCACGTTTGTTGGTTACGCCGCTGCCATGCTTCGTATCGTTCACGATAAAACGACTGCGAAAACAAATCAGCAGGTTGCACGCTCATAGTGTGTTGGTTAAATGCGCGCCCTTCTTTGGTTTGATGCCAGGCTACGTATATCCAGGCATAGCCGAGCTAAACCACCGCCAATTTTTTCGTTTTATGCCCCGGGATGGCCACAGCCAACGTTTATATCTATAAACGTTGGCCACAGCTGCATGCACCGCGTAGCGCCCAACATTATCGCGTTTTCGAAATTCTAAAAACTGATACGGCTAATCCTAACAGCCAGTCCAGCTACAGACCTCTACAAATCGCAACCAGGCGCCTAACTGTAACAGTTCGAAAGATTACTATCAGAGTTGCATTCTGGCTTCTGACCAAAAAGCCTATTTGTAGCATTTCTGGTGGGCTCTGCAAAAACACCTTGTAATGCATCGTGGACGATGCGAAGCACCGCTGAATCTTCCTGTGCGGTAAGAGGTGCGTGCGCGCACTGCTTACTGTACGGTATCATTGTGTTCTTCGAAGATGTGATGCTGGAAATTTGTATGGTGGTACGCTTATGTACGATTCTATATTCGAACAGCAATTAAAATGAATGGAAAATGCAGCCAAACTATTCGTACACAAGAGGTTCTCTTATAGTCTGTGCGCTTTTTGCACACCCAACTGTGTCAAATTACGATTTGATCTTTTGAATTTCTGTAGATTCAATCACATTCACTTCACAGTCACTCATACTGCCCGTCTCTCCACTGTGCTAGAAATCTGTAAATATCACGCATGCGTCGAGCTGGAACATCGACATATATACTAGAGCTGGGACTGGAACGTTAATTTTGGTGTTGTAGGTACGTAGATGCTTAGAAGACGAGGAGGTATCAAATGCCCAGTGAAAATATCTAATGAGCGTCCAAGTAATGTGCGGTGATTTATACTGTGGATCTCCAGTGCATCGCGCATCAAGTGAACCCGCGCGATCTCAAGTGCATCAAGGCCTCAGTATGCAGATGCTACCGTCCTACGCCTCTGTATCACAAGTCAAGTGATTGCAGTTTTCTCAACCGCATTGAGGTCACTATTTGAATACTGGCGATGTAGACAAAGAAAATCTCATCAGCGCGGTTGACCAACAAGCATACAACAGCTAATTAAACGATTTATATCTATATATAATGCGCTTCGCTTCAGATTTCAAACACTTTTGTGGCAGTAAGTTCCATCCGTCACAACATTATTAAACGCAAAGTTCTTCAACTTTTCGTTGCTACGCCATCTGATTTAGGACCACAGACAGAAGTAGAAAATTACAGCTAAATATCACGATGAATCGCAGCATGAAAAACATTCCTCCCTTTCCCAGTCCAACACTTGCGTTTTTTAAATGAGCACGTGCTATGTTTGAGGCCGCGAAGTCACTGCATTTTTTTTCTTTTTCGTGTTAATAAAAACAAGGAGTTAAGGAATGCACGCGTTGAGCGTGGGCCAGACTGTGGACGTCCACGACGACGTCCGGACGTGGCGAGGACGTCGTTGCCAGGGGCACCGTCTGGAAGGCCCGCGGAAAGCCTCGAAGCGCGAAGAGTTGCATGGTGAAACGTGGACGGCTCTTTTGGCCGTGGTCGTGCCAGCATCAACAAACGGTGCTCACCGAAGGAACTGCGCCTCACCCGCGGTCGTTGTCAACCGTCACACCTACGTCTCGCCTCGCACGAGGCGCGCGTGCGGGGGCGGCGCACAACAAGCCCGTTATTTTCGACTCCGGGGCAGCCCGTTTTTAAACGGCACCACGCGCGGACTCAAAACGCTTTTTCCCCCAGCGAAACCCCGGAGTGCCCCGGGCCCATTCGTTCGTCGGCGTTCAAGGTTACGCAAGCGTGCCCCCCTTTTTTTGTTTTTCCTCCTTTTGCGTCTTGTCGCCTTTCGACGGCGCCAAGAAGAGCGTTCGCACGCGAGCCCGTCGCCGCCACGGTTGCCGGAAAGAACCGCAGGATAAGGCTAATAATACACCACTGCGCGCGGTTTTTAACGCCTTCGAAAACAACTTTAGGTCTACAGACGGGCGAGGCACTGAAGCGAAAAACTCCGAATTACTTTGGGCTACTTTTGTACTTTTAATTTTTTTAATAAGCATTAAAATCATCATCCGCACAACGAAAAAAGATAAGCGGAGTGAGCAGGCCATTGAGAGGGTTATTGAGGTAAGTGGGAGGGGGGGGGGGGGGGGGGGGGGGGGGGGCAGTGTAAAAATTTCTGTTCGCAACACAGTGATACAATTAGATTCCAACCGTGGGCGGGACCTCCTACGCTCGAAGCTCGTAAATACTGCAGAGAGAAACGCAGTATATTACAGGCTCAGCAGATCCGTTCAACTATAGTGCAGCACTGCCCCGCCATCCGCCCAGCTTTTCTTACGCACGGTGCGTAGCTCTGTATAAAAGCAGCTGGCAGGGAGCGCTGCCTCGAATTATTTTTGTCGCATTTCGCAGCTTTTGCACCGCCGCCCCCTTTCGGCAGTACACGGCCATTCAACGAGATATAAAAAGCTCACCTATATTATCCGACACACACCTGCTCTTCTTCCTGGACTGCGCGGCAGTTTCTTGCTTTCTTTCTGTTTTTCCTTTAAAGCGACAGTTACATCATTTGGAGGCTGACATGCAGGACGGCGAAAGAACAGCGCGGAAGATAGTCAAACCTCGGCAACACACGATCTCGCTGTTAACTGTTTCAATTATCTAAGAGAGAAAAAAAAATGGTGCGACGTACGCCACGCACTCCCTGTAGTCGAAAATTCGCCCTGCTAACCTACCCTGGCCAAAGCTATTAAGGTAGCAGGAAAAGTGTTGAGGCCATCCCCCTAAATTTGCTTCTGGCTGAGAGAGTAGGCAGCTGTTTCCTAATTTTTCCAGCACATTCAGCTTATCCCGCACTGAGCGTAGATGGAGGCCTTAGCAAGACACGAAACAGCGGCGGTAGCGGACGTCCTCCTAACTCGCGTCCTCAACTCGACCCCTGGCGAGACGCCGCCGCGTAATTGGGCGGGCTCGTTGGCCCAACGCGGCTGCTGGCGCAAAGCACACCTGCCGCGGGCGCGCACCGCGACAACCGGCGCACGCCCTGCGCACGCGTAGAGACGTACGCTGCGGCGTCTCGCTACAAACGCTACGGTCGTCAGGACAGCGAGAAAACGGGCGGGAAGAAGAGAGGGGGACAGCAACCGACCACCTGTGCGCGGCCGCGGAAGACAGCGCGAGGAGACGTGCCTCGAATGAGGGCGGCCAGGAGCGAAGGGCAGAATGAGAAAGAGACAATGGTGAAGACGGCGAGTGAACTCTCTGTCGGACGCGAATACAGTTGTGGAAAAAAAAAATGCTCATCCGAAAACAACACGCGCTCACGAGATATACGCGTTTCTGCGCTTACAAAAAAAAAAAAAAAAAGAGGGCAAAGTACCTACGAGAGACAAGCGACAACCAACAGTATTCACTCCCGCTTACTACAGCCAGAGGTGAAACAAAAGACGTTCGTGCGAACACCGCGAAAGAGGTTACGGTGTCAAGCGGGAACTGCACGAAAAGAGAGATGAATCGGCACAGGTTAGTTGAAAAATGAGAGAAAGAAAGGTTTAGGTTAACGGTTTATAGGGGTTTAACGTCCCAAAACGACTCGGGCTATATGAGGGACGCCGTAGTGAAGGACTCCGGAAATTTCGACCACTTGGGGTTCTTTAACGTGCACTGATATCGCACAGTATACACGGGCCTCTAGAAATTCGCAGCCATCGAAATTCGACCGAGAAAGGTACGTCGGTTAACGCCGCTCCTGTACGGACAGTGCCGCATGTGTTCTCCATAGTTCCCAAAACGAACCTCTTCGCGCTTGCTTTGGAAACACAAACACAAAAGGAGAAATCAACGAACGAAGGGCGCTCAGTGTGCATCATCATCATCAGCCTGACTATGCACACCGCAGGGCAAAGGCTTCTCCCATGTCTCTCCAATTAACCCTGCCCTTTGCCAGCTGCGGCCACCGTAACACAGCAAACTTCTGTGCAACGACAGCCATTTCGGACATCAGCACTGCATGCACCCAAATCTGTTCTCTCACCCTGAGAGATATTCGCTTTTTCTCCCCCTCGATAGGATGGTGGCATGTGGTACGTGTTCAATATCCCGGAGCGACACAAGGGCCTGTGAAGGATGCCATAACGGAGGGCTCCAGATTAATTTGGACCCCCCCCCCCCCCCCAAGATTCTTTAACAAGCGCTGACATATCGCACGGCACACGGGCGTTGTTGCATTTTGCTTCCATCGGAATGCGGCCGCCGCGGCTGGGATTCAATTCCGGGACCTTGGGATCAGCAAGCGAACGCCTTATATTATATTATACTTTCTTCTTATTCCCCAGATGACTATTGTGGCAACAACAACAAAGGAACACTGCTGAGCTGCAGCAACGACGCACGAGTAATACTTGAGAACGGGCAAATCTTTGAACGCCCGGAATGACAGCCGCATGGCAAACCGCCGCTTCAAAGAACGAAGCGGCGTGGCCGCTTTCATGTAAGCTGCCACAAAAATGGTATTACAGGCCGCTGTCAAGTGGGTTTTCAGCATAACAGAGCTGCGACCTGTCACCTTGCCAATAAGATCGTTCCCCACTTCTAGGATCCCCCTTCAATCTTCCGAACTCTTCACACCTCTAGATTTTGCAGCTCAACAACAGCCGCTTGGGATTTCTGAACTCAGAAGCGCCCCGATCCTTGTAGCTCCATGTCTACCTGGGGCAGGGACGAAACGTGACTCACGGTGTTTCATCGCCACGTTCAAGCACCTGCAATGAATATCGTCAGCTCAGTGGGAAGTTTTGGTCACAGCACAGCTTAGCTCGTAGGACTTAGGTGAAAAGGACGCCATCCATGCCAGTCACACCTGGTTCAAAAAAGCCACCGTCACAATACTCGTATATTGGTCAACGTCCAGAGAGGAAAGAAGTGCGCCATAGAGGAAGAGTCGCACATCCGCCGCTGATTGGCCTTCTGGTGGGTGGCTGGTGAGAGGTGGGGGGGGGGGGGGGGGGGGGGGATGTTTACCAGCGGATGCCCGGAGATGTACCCACCGGAGGGTGCTCCGGAGGAGAAAGGGTGCCGGGAAGGTTCCCCGATGCGATGTGATGCCGGAGGCATCACACAAGCACACAGACGATGGCTTTTTCGCCGAAGGATACTGCCGACGCAGTTAAAGAAGAAATTTGAATAAAGCATTATCCACATCCATTTGCACGGCTTCAGCGCTGGACGTCCTATGGAGCGTACAACCGCCATCGTTTCGGCACGTAAATACACCACTGAAGCGGACGCAGGCGTCGTATGCGGAGAGAAAACAAGCGCCCACACCGCATCGTCAAGGTCGTTCGCGAGGAAAATGCCTCCGGCCAGCTGTCCAATTGTACCGGCGACAAAATACGCCTGGAGGCTACGCAACAAGTCGTCGAGAAAAATGCATTGTTCCCACGAGGCGAGTCAGCAGGCTATGCATGGCGCTGAATTCGCGCCCATCGATATCTGCGCACTCCCCACGGTACACACGCAGAGGCATCGACAGTAATACGTATACGTATCTGTTACCTGTAAATAAGCGCAGACGAACTCGCGTAGACGCACGTCAAACCTGACCGGTGCCTGTTACGCGTGCGCCCGTACCCGCCCATTGCGCATGCGCGGCACCCATCCGGCCGGTCCGGTACGTCTCCGCTACGCTAAAACTCGCTATTGTTTCCGACCGCAACGCGTACAGCGGCAGTTACGGTCCAATGCTGGTCATACTGTGCTCGGCTAGGGAACAGCTATGCGGAAGCCGTCACTCCGCGATGAAACGGGGTGTGAAGAGAAGAGAACGAGACAGCGGCGCATTTATGGATAACTCTTGAAAGGGGCTTTGCGACTTGCGCAAAAGTGGGGGCAGTGCGGCTTGGCAGCTTAACAAGGTGATGGTTCGGGCTAGTGGGTACGCGTTATGTTCCATAGCGCAGCAAGAACTCAGGGGACAAACACAAAGCTTTGCAGCGGCGATTTCCCCGCGCCTCTGGAATGAGTGAGGACGCAGTGTTGGAATCTCCTGCCCCTCCCTCATCTGGACAGGGTGCACGGCTTCTGTGGCACGGACCGCCGCCGGATGACGGCAGCCGCGGGGCGGAGCAACGGAAACCGCGGAGACCCGAGCCGCCGCGGTTTGCTTGCGCGCTGCACGCGTCAACGCCGACTCAGCGGGGGAACCCGAACCCTGGACTTCCGCGGTGTGGAATAGCCGGCCGCAGCACGAGACCCTCTGCGCGCCGCTATCCCGCCCCGCTTCCTGACGCGCACACGTATACTCTGCGCTGTAGCGTGGGCAAGAGTGGCCATGAAAGAACTGATGATCGCGCTATGCATTTTTTTATCTGTTTGGTCTGTCTGCCAAATAAAGATATGCCGGTACAAACGTTGATAAACAACTTCGTCACGCCTCTTCATCCCAGCGTGTTTGTGTCGTTTACGTGAGCCCTACACTCTAAACACGAATACACCTATATAGGCGTAAAAAGGGAGTAAGTTATTCCCTAGCGCACACCCTTCTTTAAAGGGTGTGCGCTGGAGGACAAGTTTAGCCCCTTTTTAGTCATTTCTGCTTAAGTATACTCACGTAAAGAGGACTAGCAAGTGCAAAACTTTCTACAACACCCGCATCCGACGTCGCCACCGTCCAACTCGCTCTGTATGATGCAAATGGTCTGGCCACTGACATCAGCGTAGATTTCGGGCTTGATAATGCAGCGTACTACGGGCGGCAGAGAATCACCAGCGCCGCACACACTCAGAAGTCAATTCAATTAAAATCGACGATAATCACCGACGCGAGTCGCACGCCGCAACCAAAAAAAATAAATAAAAAATAAACGGGCAGAGGCATGTTGACCCTTGGAAACAGAGTGCGGTAAACACGATAACCATGGAGGTCGCAACAACGCACTCGGAACGCATTTTTCACGCGGTAAAGCTGCACCTCGGGCCGCATCTTGTAGCAAAATTTTTCCCAATGGAGTCATTTATGTCCTACTGCCATTGGTAGCTATATATGGCATGTGACGTCAGGAATGGTAACAAGCAAGCAAGCCGTGCAAATAGCCGCTTTCGGAATCAAAGACGGGTTTGGGTAGACAGACATCAAAAGAATAAATCAAGAAAAGAATCCCGACAAAATAAGGCCCCTGGCCTACGACACGCCATCTATATCGAAAGGATATAGATACGGATCATATAGGATACGGAGTGGATTCCAAGAGAAGGCAAGCGTAGCAGGGGGCGGCAGAAAGTTAGGTGGGCGGATGAGATTAAGAAATTTGCGGTAATACGGTGGCCGAAACTGGCGAGGAACAGGGTTAATTGGAGAGACATGAGAGAGGCCTTTGTCCTGCAGTGGGCGTAGTCAGGCTGATGATGATGACGACATTTCTGCATTTGCGCCTGAAGATGGACGCCGGTGGCTTCCCCACGAGAAAGTCCGGAGCGGATACGGCCGGGGGCAACGCTCTTCGGTTCGAGGACAACAATATCGAAAAACAGCGAAAACGCTTCACTTATCTCCACCGGCATGCGACCGCACAGATCCAAAGCACCGCCGCCGCCAGGTCAGTGCCCAGACAGAGCAAATGGCACGAGCTACACAGACGAAGGAGGCACAGCGGAATACGCTGTTCGCGAAATTCGTTATCGCGACAGGGAAGAGGGGTCAACCGATCCCGGAAAAACTGGTGCCCCTGACACACAGGGCGTCGGGATAAAACCTGCGCAGTCTGCGAGCAGGCACGGTACAAGCCACTTTGGGTTTCTGCGCGCTCGGCTGTCCACAAACACCTGTCTGCCCCAGTGATGACTGTTGTGTGGAATACAAGCTGGAACGTTGTCATGTTCTGCTCCAAGTTCTACAAGAAGTTGGGCTTTCGGTCGCCCCTTAGAGATGTGGAGATAATTAAAGCAAGCAATTTCCAAGGGACACTCGCTGGAACTACTCCGTTAGTTTTGAAGAACATGGAACGGTGTCATCAGTCCTCGAGAGATTAGAGAAATTCAGCATAGCGCGAACCGCTACCGTGGTCCGCTTCCGAGCGCCGCCAGTGTGCACGAGCTGACTGGTCCCGACAAAGTCCCGACAAGGTCCCGACCGTCCGGACACAGTAGGCGCGCGCGCAACTGGCCGGCACCTGGCGTCATCAGGAGCCCTCAGGACAATCTGAGTAAGCGCAGTGACGCCCCGTGGAAGCGAATCACGGCAGCGGATCGCCGACCTTAGGGGCACACAACAGACTTCGTATGGGAAGGAACTCCGGCTGTATCGCGTAAAAGCAAGCGTACGAGTTTACAGCGAGACATCACAGTCGCATGCTTATTGTCAAGGTACAGTGTTCCAGCAAGGCCTTCTAGAATAGTGCAGTCAAAGTTAGATGCCAACATGGCGTGTACACGCCGGCGCTGGTTGCATCCCTTGTGGGTTTTTTTCGTGAAACCGGAAAACATTCCTTCTCGCCACTTCATGATGCAGCACCCTTTCTAAGCTTAAACCCAACGGTAAATTCGTCGAATAAAACTAAAGTCGATCAGCTGAGGTGCACCAACCGGACTGTGCGATTGAGAGCAAAAGCAACGCAAAGCAAGCAAACCAACAAGTGAAGAAAACATTGCGATAAACAGCAACTACGCCCAGCCACTTTTTCAGGAATGGAGAGCTGGGTTACTGCTGACGTCGACTGGCAATAGCGGAACGTACACATCCGGCCCACTGCCCGTCTTACGTACTCCTCGTAGAGGTGTTTAAGCTGTTGCTTGTTTTTCATTTTTTTTTTTGCTCTGTAATACCTCCAGACATTTCAAAAACATCATGCACACCTAAACCGCGTCACTAGGTAGTTTTACCTCAGTCATTCGTCAACATCTGCTCAGTACGCTCTTCGGAGTAAACCCGAAGGAAATGAGGAACGGAAAAACTCGTCTCAAAGGAGACGTAAGCAAAAAATAATAAAAAAACATTTTCTGGAAAAGGAGACAAGCCGTTCGTCAACAACTCGTTTCCTGCCACAGCTGTGTGGGAAACGATGAAAAGCCGCTGCCTTCAAAGGCTCGCCAAGCCATCACTCCACGAACACGCTGCCTTATAACGAGCGAAGCACACCTGCTGCGAGCAGAAGAAAGGAAAGTGAAAAGGAACTGGAACTATGCGTCGTCGCACTGAAAATCGCGCCGCGTTTGAGGAGATAGGAACGAGCCGACGGGGGGGCTCTGCGTTTCGTGCTTGCTCTGGAAGCTAGTTACACTTTGCAAGGGTACGGCACTCACGATCCCTACTTCACCGGAAAACGGAGGCGGAGAGGGGGGGGGGGGGGGGGAGAGAGAGAGTTGTATCAAGAAACGAAGTGCAAAATAACGCAATATAACGACACTCAACTGCTGTTAAGGGCAGTACAGAGAGAGAAAATAGCAGAAAGGCGGGGAACTCAAATGCCTGGTTTGCTACCATACACGGTCAAAGCCACAGCCTTGTCAAGATTACAACGCGACCAAATACCGCTGAGGCTGATTTAGAAGCGTTCTCAGTTCTTTGCGCTTTGAAACAAGTGACAGACTTTCACGGCGCATTCATAATAGAAGCCGGTGCGAATCACCGCGCGGTACGGCGACCGCTTCATCATCGCAGTCTCCTAGCTTCCGCAACGCTTCTCGGTTCTAGTGACACGGACGCTTGGAAGGAACAACGAGCTAATGGGGTGGGAGTTAAAACACGAGCGGCCCGGCAGCAGGCGAGCCTTCTGGGACGTCGCGAAGAACGCAACAGCTGCCTGACGTCAGCGCCGGGAAACGCCCCGGAGGAAAATGGAACGAGGTGCATACGCAGGTCACATGACAAGTCTGCGACGAAAAGACGACGTACCGGTCAAGGCTTGCCAAAGGGGGTTTAATTGCAGCTCGTCTGTAACCGGTTAACGTCTATACATTCGCAATGGTTGCCTCAGAGGGGCTTTAGGCGAGAGGCGCTGCATGCGCCAGCGATGTGCTGCAAGCACGATATCACAGTCAGGTAATCTATAGTAGGATACAACTTATAAAAAAAAAATCAGCAGTCGGTAACACTGGTCATGGTACACGGCATTCTGTGTTACTCCACTGAATTTGAACGGCGACCCCAATCAGCTTTTTTTTTAAGTGACTGTATCAAACAATCCGGAGGCATCGAAATGCTAGAACTTAAAATTTCGTCTCGTGATTTGCTTCTAGTTTAGATAACAAGAAAAGCTTTTACAACGGTCTACTTTTTGTCATGGAGGAATCCTGTTCGGCGGTTCTGAATATGGGCGGAGCTTCACACACCACTCATGAATATTACCATAGTCCTTCAATGTTTTAAAAGCATTGAAGGACCATGATATTATGGATACTGCGGGAGCAATTTCAAGACTTGGCCACAATGTATTGCCAGCGCCCTGACTAAGTTTTCCTATGAAGAAAATTAGAAACGAAACCACGAGTGGAAAGCACATTTACGGGTCTCATGAAACTTCCCCCAAGCTTCTTCGGAGAACGCTGTATTTAATGAAACGATGCCCGAAACAGCTTGCATGGATCGTATTCCATGAAGCCTTTTCCTTATTTTAAACTTGGCTACAATAATGGCGGTCTTTGAAGTCTTGGCCGGTCACAACAGTTACGCCGAAGGGTACGGAAAAAATATGGTCCAAGCCATCCAAGCGTTATGCGCCGAATAACATCGCCTCTCAAAGCCGCGCCTCTCCATCGGCCTGCTAGCTCAGTCGGTTAGAGCGTCGTGCTAATAACGCGAAGGTCGTAGGTTCGATCCCTGCGCAGGCCAGTTTTTTTTTTTTTTCTTTTTTTTTCTAATGACAGTTAAATTGTACTTATGAACCAATTTCAGGCGTTCGTGCATCCTAGAATATCGTAAATCAAATTCCTCCAGTGAAACCCCCTCGGGAGTGAACAAGCATATGCCCCTTGATCAAGAAGGCGGAGGTACGCGGTGGCCGACTGGAAATTATCTCGAAGCCAGCAGTTTTTCACATCCACGCGCAATGCTAAAGGTGAGGTGTGCCGGCAAGTGCACACACTGCAGTGGCCGTCGCGTCGCTGGCACGCCGGAGCAAGCGATACAACACTCGGCGAGGGAAAGCGAACACGCAATCCCAAGTTCAGGTGGCGAGATAACCGAGGCACGCAGCAACGGCAAAGAGAACAAACACGGGCTCAGCACAAGGCGAGGAGCTTTCTTTCCCAAGCGGCTGCAAAGACGGGCGTTGGTGCTGCCAAGCGAGACACTGCTACCTGCCGCTGAGCTCGGCAGAGAAGGCGACTGAGACCGTTGGTCGCGCTTCAGCGAGCGCGCTTAAATATTCAGCTCGCCCTGCACCTCTTCCGCGCGTCTACGCAAATCACACCCGTGCGCGCGCGATTACGGCAGTGACCTCCCTGGTCATGGGTTTCCAGACTGCGAAGCGGGGACGCGCGCTCCCACGGGTCCCTCAGAAATCAACAGGTGTGCGCCCCATCCGCGGCACCAGAAGCATTCACCCTGCTTCTAAATTATGCGACGAATTCGTGAACGGGCAGTGCAGGAAAGAGAGTGAGGGGAAGGACTAAAAACACACAGTAAAAAAAAGCGCGTCTTTTTGAACTGCACAACACGAATGAGCCACGCGAAACTCCTCAAGCTGCGCTGAGCGCGTGGAGTGCGAATGCTACGGCCAAAAGAGGCGGCGTGCGCGCGCAGGGAGGAGCGACCACCATGCTCATCGCGTGCTATTCACCCGTAGCCGGCGCAGGATCCTCATGGCAGCGGCGGCGGGAGCAGCGGGCGGGGAGACGCCGCGGAAGAGTCCTCCAGCAGCCCTGCTGGCTTCAGTCGTGGTCGTCGCGTCGAGCGATGAACAGCGGTCGTCGTCGTGTCGGCCAGTACCGTTGGCGGCGCTGCGGCGAGCAGAGCCAGCGCCATGGGCTCGCCGCTATCGGATCGCGAGACGGCGGCGGCTGGCGATAGCTGACGCAGTTTCCGGTCGTCGCGCGTAGTACGTCGTATCCACTATCCACCAGTCGGCAGCGAGCTGAGCTGTACACACAACACGCACGCACACGCAGCCCGGCGCCGGCAGCAGCAGCTGCGGAGACAGCTGAGCGCGCGCACACGCGAGCAACGTCGACACCGATGAACTGCCGGCCGGCCGGCGACGGCCACACAGCGAGGCGAGGGAGAGCGCCCCCCAGGCCTTCTCGCGTGGTCCACTTGCTCTCTTCTCCAAGAAGGCAGGAAGAAACGGAGGTGGAAAGAACGAGCACGCAGGAGTCCGCTGGCACTGTTTACGTCGCCGGGCACGTGTGACGCGGCCGCCGTAAGGAGGATCTCCGCGGCGGCATGTGGAGCGCCTTCGTCGTCCGCCGAGCCCCGCCGACGGCTGTTTGGCCCGCGGCAGCGTGTGACTCAAAAGCGACGCGGTCGGCGCCAAGAAAGCGCTGCCGTCATCGCTGCCCGAGGGGAGGTGGCGGCGTTGCAGCGGCCTGAGTCATGACGCTGTCCAGGTAGAAGACGAGACACGGGCCAGCGAGGGTGGATAAGCACGCTCTCTTTAAGCGCGGGCATCCCCCCCATCCTGCACACTTTCAAGACATTGGCAGCAACAAACACACTGGAGAGGAGTTCGGCGAGGGGTAGGAGCGGAATTTTTTTTGCTGCCGTCGCAACAGCAACAGGCACGCGACGCACGGCAAAACGGAGGCCACCCCCTCGCAGAGTGGTTCTTCGCCGCCGAGCGACTGCTGCCGGATTGACGTCTCGGACGGGTTGGCCGCCTCCAGGCCGAGAATTCCAGAGCAGGCTCTGCGGTTTGCCTCTTGTTTTTCTTTCTTTGTTTGTTTCTTTCTTCTCTCTCTCGCTCCCACCGTTCCCTCGTGCCCTCGACACAATTGGCCTCAGAACAAGTTGCTGTTGGAGGCTGTCAGGTAACTGCGGTTGCAACGGCGTCGCCGCATTCAACAACTGCCGATTTGTGGTTACAGGTCGTTTGCTGCGGACAAAAAAACTGACAGCGGATGATTCCGACAAGGCCACACGTGCCATGGAGATACCAAAAACGCAGGAAAAAATGATCTACGGCAGCAACGCGACCGAAACTTGGATCACAGTTACAATGGCGCAGTGCAATGCACGGTGGTGCTGCGCAAAACGCCGGGAAATGTATGCACAAAAACTTAGCAGTCACAGTATTTTTTTCCTAGACCTTTTGTTGCGTTCGTTTCGAATAATAATGGCAGCGCAACCCAGGGAAAGCTGCAAACCCCACGGTCACCCTGTGGTGGCGAAGTGCACAAAACCGAAATGAGGCTGAATTTCGCCAGTCATTTTTTTTTAATAACTCGAGTTTTAAATAAATCGAGTAAATAAAAGAATGAGTGACGACCGCGCATCACCTCGCGTTCGCTAGGGCTCTTGTTAGTAACAGGAAAAGTTTTGTTTTCGCGCAGCACTGACGGATTTTCTTCAGAAAGTACCTATTTGCAGCAGAATGTCGCAGGTTTAATGAAACAGTGCACAGTGGCGCGATTAGTGTAGCATTCCTCACCACTGCGTGCGTGAGCTCGTAAATAGGGGTTAACAGAGGCTTGCAGTAACGAAAGGAAAATCCGCGCATTTTCGATGCAGTGCGAAGCGCGAGCGGATCGCCTCAAACACGCGCGCAATTTCCATTCACGTCTGACAGTTTTACCAAAGTTATCCATGCAGCGGTCTTCGAACGGAACCCAAGTACGGCCGCGGACTAACATAACATTTAAACTGCCATCAGTAACACCACGCTGTATTTTGTCTGATCAGCCTAAATCCGCCGCGGTGGCTCAGTGGTCACGGCGCTCGGCTGCTGGCCTGAAAGACGCGGGTTCGATCCCGGCTGCGGCGGCTGAATTTCGACAGAGGCAAAATTCTACAGGCCCGTGTACTGTGCGATGTCAGTGCACGTTAAAGAACCCCAGGCGGTCGAAATTTCCGGAGCCCTACACTACGACGACCCTCATAGCCTGAGTCGCTTTGGGACGTTAAACTTCAATAAATCAATCAATCAATGATCAGCCTAACAAAGGCCGGTTCTTTCGAGATGTTAAAAACAACGCGGCCAATCGCTGTTGATGGACAACGGTGCTTGTTCCGACACCTCCGCCTAGCCGACACCACCTAGCGCCCAACAAAGCGATTACTGCGCACACAGGTCGGAGATAGTTCAATGCCGCAGCATAAAACGGCGGCAGACATAAAAGAGGAGGAAGGCGCTTGCCGATAAGAAGGCGCCCAACATGGCCTCAGCCTGCTATATTGGTGCTAGCAACCCCCCCACTCCTCCTCTCTCCCCCCCCCCCCCCCTCCCTTTATCTCTCTCAAACCTCTGCGCCGTCTCTTCCGGTCACGTGACTCGACGCGAAGTTAGTCACAGCACTGAGTCGAAAGACAAACAAACGCACTCATCGACGGCTGCACAAAGGAGCTCGCCGTGTGGCATCTGAGAGAGACGCGCGTTCCTGTGTAACGGGGGCTGTCCAAGGGGCTGCTACAGCCGTGCCAGGAAGATAAAAGACCCGACTCAGACAATGGCACGTGCAGAGAGAGTTGTGCAGCGCCGCTCTGAGAAACGCGCGGACTCGTATAGGCGCTTTTCTGAGGGCTGTTCTCTTCAACGATGCGCCGCCGGCACTGCGATTCCCTCGCTCGGGAACAATCGATTATGGGCGCAGAGTACAGAAGGCGGTTGTCGTGCACGTACAAAGCGTGAAGTAAATCTCCCTCATGAAGTTCGAAGCGTCCATACACAATGAATATATCAGCAAAATTTGCTTACCGTCAGGCCGCGAACAGGGCAGATATGCGGCTGAGCAAACAAAAAAAAAAACAATAAGGTGTTAGTTCAGTCTAGAGTCAAGTTGAAGCAAAACAAACATAACAGCTAAAGGAAGACAGAAGTGCTCAATAAAACAAAATGCGCCGAACCCCCCCCCCCACACACACACACACCAATATCAGCCTGGCAGCCAATTAAGCACAACGACAGATAAAATCTCCTGTACTTGCTTATTTAGAGTAAAAAAAGAAGGCTAAAGCAAGCACACAAATGGAGGACGAACAAAAAGACAGCCGAAGGAATTCAGTACATGAGACAACTTCGCGTCCTTGAAATAACGCCACGGCATGTCAAGATCACGTGACATAGTCGTCACAAGACGAGCTCACCCAAGAGAAAAAATTGCGGCAGGACACACAAAGGTGTTCCCGACTGGTTAGTTTTTGTTTCTAGACTAACCCACGGACCAAACTTTCACGTGTTAACCGCGGTATTCCAGAATTCCGCCCTGAGTTTCCCCATGACTGTAGGACCCTAAAGAGGCGTCACGCATAGAGATGCAAAATTTCAAGAAATTTTGAATGGCATGAAAAAAAAAAAACATTCTTTTCAGGGTTTTTTTCATGAAAAATTGGCAATTTTGCGAAACGTGTCAAACACGATTTATTTGAAACAGCACAACGATCAATAATAATGCTCCGAAGTTCAGTCGAATATGCAGTTATAGATGTCATATTGTGAAACTAACTTCTTGTTCTGTTGCACCGAGAAGATAAATAATGATTCGCACTCCAGGCGAATATGGAGATATAAATATCGTATTTGTAGAACGAACTTCTTGTTCTATTGCACCGACAAAGGGAACATGAAAACTGATCTATAAGTCACCCCATACCGGATTCAGAGTCACTGTCGCTGTATGCGGCACTACGCTCAGCAACATGTATTGAAGTTGTGTCCACAGCTAGGTTCGACTCCACATACACAACCTTTCGAACGCGTTCCCCTGAAAGCCTGTTGCGAATCCTTGTTCGCAAGTTTCCGAAACGTCACCAGTTTCGTTCGCAGCTGGCGGTTGATTAAGGTATCTGCAGCAGTCGGCAAGTCAAAGGAGTTAGCGGCTGGTTGGTACAAAGGCCTTGCCACCAGGTAGATGGTACCACGTGCTTCGCTGAGTCTCAAACCCCTGTCCTGTATCAAATTCCTGCGGATATCCTGTACTCTGCTACGTTGGAAATCAAGAAGCTAGGCTTGTGTTTGGCTAAAACCGCTTACGTGCACAGCAGCCTATGGTATTTATGCCGTGTGTGTCTTGCTGTAGCATTTGCAGGCATTTTGTTCTACTTCAGCCGTGAGTTCAAGTATTAGAGTGGTTTTAAGTCAAGCCTGGATGTGACCTGGCCTTCAACCCGCGTACTCGCTGCACGAACGTTTTAAAATCACTACCTGGCACCGGCGATGACGACTGCTCTCCAATCGTTCAACGATGCACATTGTAATGTTTTTTAAGCAAAACAAAAACCTAAACTGAAAGCAAGCAATCATAAATCCTTGAAACTGCATTGTGAAATTTTCGATGTTTCTTTCCATTTTCTCTCGTCTGAAAAAAACGAAAAAAAAACGTTTTTTTTTTTTTTTCCAAAATTGCCGTGTTTTTTTCAGGCCTTCACATCTCTAGTCACGCATATTTGGAGTATACGAACATTTCGTGCCCTGAGAACACTGCACCTCCCCCCTCGACCTTCTTGAGCCGAGTAAGAATAGCCAAAAACAAAAAAAAAATTACGTTTACAACATACGAGGCCATGCTGTTGAGCGCTAAGAAAGCAGAGAATCGCACAGGGTTCAGCTGAAGCTGTATGTCAAGAGTCGTCCCGGGTGTGTACGGCACTGGCACTCAGTAGGAGCCGCCAATCGTATATTATTCAGCAGGTAGGGAACGCCGTCGTGGAAACCGTGCCAGCTTCACTGCACGCAAGATTTCCTCATGACACTAAACTCGCAAGTAGTGACGGTGACTTAAACCGCTAGGTGCATATACCAGTGGTGGGAGAAGAACTGTGCCACGCATGACGGCTTTAATTCAACATCGACCAAAAGTAGCCCTGCGGCAGAAGCTATTTTCGTTGGTAGCTGGTAATTAACTAAACGCAACAACACCACCGCAAGCATGTCCCCCTTCCGCGACAGGAAGCCTGGCAGTGATCGGCGCAGCCCACTTCCGGTTCGCTGCACTCGCGCTGAGTGCGCAACGTGTTTCCGCGGGGGACGGAAACAGGAGGGGTGCTCCGCAGGGGCTAGCATGTGTTTCCGAGCTGGACACGGCTTCCCTGCGGGCTCTGAGATGGGAGCAGAACGACGTGTTAATGCATGACACCTGGAGAGACTGGCCGTGTTCCTTGCAGGCTCAGTAATAATAATAAAATTAAAAAAAAAAAACGCTAGCGCAGTTCAGAAAGCAGCGGCACGCGACAGAGGACACGATTACGAGAGTGGTGCGCTGCTGTGCTGGATGCAAATCTGGTTGCAGCGTTAAATACGGCACACTACTTTGCGTAGTTGTTTCAGTGAACAGATGCATGGGAAGGAAGCCCGAAATGTTGACTGCAGTTCGTACTTCACACTGGATTTGGCTTCCTCGTTTGAAAGTAAGCACTGCTGAGCACGGCATTTGGAAGAGGCTGAAGTTTGCCCCCGAATAAGAGATCGATCGTAATCGATGGGTCGATCACTCGATCTGTGATTGCAAGACAACGCACAAAACATTCTGAACGGGTCTACGGTAGCGAAATCAACTTTTTCCACAGCCCGGAGTTCAACCCGGACTTTCCATTTTCCAAGAGCGCTGACTACGAACGGAAAGCATTACTGTAATCAGCGCTTTCAAGCGCGTATATCAGGCACATGCGATTGAGCCCTGCCCTCGGAAAAGCGCTCATCAGATGAACTACTACGCGTGTCCTTGGGAGGGAACGGGCTGTCGACAAACGAAATGGAGAACATGTGTTCTCTTTACGACTACTCCCCAGCCTGCAGATGTGCGCGACCATGCACAGGCGACGGATGCGGCGCCTGTCTGTATTTGCGAAGCCATGTCTCCTGACACGCGCACGTTGTTTGGCGGGCCACCCACACGGCCAGACGGCTTCCCACATGCCTCAGTCTGCGCTCCACTCACCCTCTCTGTTCCAGATCTCCTCTCCTTTGGTGCGAACATCAAGAGCGCATGCCCTGAAACCGCGGCGTGCGAGTATTTACATAGTTATAGGTACGGGTTGGACATGTAGGCTTTTATTCTTCGAGAATTCGGCGGATTTTTGACGGTGTTTATTTAGGAACGTAGTTTTTTTTTTCTTTGGCGAATATTATTTCCTGCGGATGAACTACCACTTTTTTTTTTGTTTTTGGTACCATAACCTAGTACTCCAGACGTTTAACTGTCGTGGTGGCCGAAACGTGACATTTTTTTGTGACCCTTAAGCAGGGAACACATGTGCGACAACTTCGCCGACGCGCCGCACCGATCGTCGCGTGCGATCTGCCATCCCACTGCAAGCAGGGACACACGGAGCGGTGAGCATCGCTGCGCCGCTCTACCCAAGCTCCGCCCACAACCGCTGTCACACTTCGCCGCCGTGCAGCGGTGCCTCAGCGCTGCTTGTGATCGTGTACAAATATCCCAAGAAAATAAAAGATTGCCTTGTTATCAGAAAGTCTGCTCGAGCAGCGACAAAGCATGCCTGCTTATGTTGCGAGCTTTCGGCAACGGCACCGCTCGCGGGCGACGAGCTCTGCTACCGCCTGGCTGCCGTGGTCGTCGCTAGGCCTATAGCCTCTTTCGGATCGAAACCGCAGCGGCCGGCGCTTCGGAAGTCGCCTGAGCTATAATAAAAGGCCTACTCCACACATCGCTCTACTGTCAACGGCATCATCTCACAATAAAATAATAATATGGTCAATTTCCACGACGCCTTCGGCAGCGAAGCGAGCGAGCGCCAGGCGAGCCGGACCCCAAAGTCATGCCAGCGGCAGCTGCGGGGTGGTTGTGGAAAGAAGTTTGCTTGTATCGCAGTCGTTACCTTTAGCAGCAGCTCAGTATTGGTCAGCGATCCTCACAAATGACATATTTTTCACATTTCTCATCCCAGGGTTTATTATTTAAGTCAAGAACACACTTTAGCTCGTTTTTATGACGCCGCCAGACGGGATCCAGGCTGGCCGGCCGGCCGGCATGCTCGGAGTACTTCACGTTCGCACAAGAAAGTACAAAACAGCCATGTACCAGAGAGGATGCTTCCTAGATTCGAGCAACGACAATATACCTGTGCAAAAGAGGATCTTTCGGCAACGACACCGGCTGCGGCAACGCCGGGCGACGAACTGCGCTCTGGTCCCGGCTGCCCTAGTCGTCGCTAGGCCTACTTGGTTTCGCGTTGGAACCGCAGCTGACGGCGCTTCGGAAGTCGCCTGTGCTATAATAAAAGGCCTACTATTCACATCGCTTTACTCCGAACTCGTCCCATAATAAAAGATATGTTCGATTTCCACGACGCCTTCAGAAACGGAGCTAGCAGACGGCAGACGAACCACACCAAGTAGCAGCAGCACCGAAGCGGCTGTGGGATGAAATTTGCTTGTATCGCCTTTTACGAGCAACTCGGTATTGACCAACGATCGTCAGAAATGATGTAATTTCGACATGCATCTATCCCTGGGCTTGCTAGAACGTGAACAAGCAATACCAGTGCGTTTTTCAGTCGCCGGTGGCCGGCATCAAAGCTGGCACACCGTCCCGGCGGCATGGCTCGGCCCCGAGCGCCCTGAGCCTCTACGTCATCATGACGCTGCCGCTCTCCGCGCTTGCATTGGCTCCCGCATCCCGTCGTTGCGTTTGCCGCATGCGGCTCGTCGTTGGCATCCAGCAGGTTGGACGCATGCGACGAGCTGCGTTCGGTCGTTGCGACGACGGTCGCAACGACGCGCCGCAGCGAATCGCACGCACTTTTCGCACGTGTCCCCGCCTTTACGCATGGTTTCGGGTATCCTTACATGTAGTGTTGACACATATACTGAATTAAGTAACCGTCCTAAGTGGGCGATGACAGTAAACAGCGCTACGCGAGCAGACGACGTTTTGCCTCCGGGTCTCCAGAGGCGTGCGAGTACAGCATAGCAGTACCTCAAAAAGCACAACTGCGCAACTTATAACCCAACGGTACGCCGTCATACCATACCGCTGGCTTCGGCACATTGTCAATTTTCTCATTGTCAATTTTCTCACTTGACTGAGCGCAAGTCCTGCTAGCTGCGAAGTACATGTCAGGAATACTGATCTTTTGCGGTTAAAATAGAATTTAAAAAATTGAATTTGGCGTACGTATATAGTTGTTGCTTTTTTTCGGCTTAAACCGAAAAGCCAACCCCTAGTTACACCACTGTAATCGGGAGGTTCCTTTGTCACCTTCAAATTTCATTCAAAATTGCCTCTTTTTTTTTTCCATTCTAATTCCTTACATTTTCCAATCTCTTTCATTATTGTTGCAAACCTTTCCCTGCTTCCTCAACCGTCCATTCTGCGATAGTTCGACTGTCGGGCCTGCGCCAAATCCTGGCCAATTATCCACCGCCGTGGCTATGCGCCATTTTTACAGAGGTCAGCAACAACAACACTGGGTGGGTGCAGAAGACTCAACACAGCCGAGACTCGAGAGTCTTCAGCGCCCGTGCCGCGTCCACCATTCTCCTGCCGTCGCCTTTTTTTTGCGCTGTGAACAATCGACCGCCGCCGATTTGCCCAACTCGCTTTGCTTCCAGTCCGCGTTGCCTTGGCTTGTCCCTCGCCTCATTGACAAGTGCACACGGGATGAAGTAGGCCGTCCACTCGACCGACGTGCATTATCGGGCCGGAAGCTATAACGCGGACGCAGCGCCCCGTGCGTTGTTATCAGTCCCTGACGTGACATCGATGCGCGCAGCCAATCGCTTCACATCGGACCTGACCCTCCACGTCGCAACGTGAATGCCAGTTTCGCACATCGGTTACCTCGAGTACACCGTTCGAGTAAACTGTTGGCGCTATCTATCGCAGCTAGAATGTACGCAGTCGACGGTGAAGCACAGATCGGCCACTGCGGCGTGCGACAAGCCGCAGATTATGCGTTATTAATCACCCGACCTGAAAGCTCTAGTGCGTGGCCGGTTAATTCAAACAAGCAGCGTATCCGTGAAACAAAGCAAGACAGAACCTTTAGTTGCGCTTTTAAAAAAGCAGTGCCATAGAAACTTGACCATAAAGCGCATAAGTAAGCATGGGAATTTTTTTCTCTCTCTCTACCTCCGTTGATGAAAATTTTGTCCAACGTATATATTTAGTCCAAACTCAGTCCTCACTGCCCACCGTGAGTCTGAGAAGAGGTGAAACGTGGCTAGATGCGATGCCACACGCGACTAAAAGATATTACCCAATTTGGAGCCCTTCCCAAAAAAGCATTTCTGTCTTCCGGAGTTGATCTGTTGATCTAGAATTGTTCCGGATCTGCGTTTACAACTGCATTAAGGTACGTTGTTGGGCGAGTTAGTGACTGACCATTAAGAAGGAAAACAGCGCAAAAGAACTAACAGAAGAAAACAAATATCCAGTGTCTGTTCTCTTTTGTCCCGTTATTTTGCGCTGTGTTCTTTCATATTGCGTTTTTAACGGTGAATTCCACTTTTTATGCTCTTTTCGGAGCAAGGCTATTCCAAAGGCAGATTGGGATCGCTGGTCGTTTCTTCCAATCACAGAATGGGAGCCATCACCGAGCCAAAATCGCTCCGCGGACTGGTCCGGGTTGCTCCGCAGAAATGGACGGAATTCAACCGCTAGTCTGCGTGACGTAGGAGTGCATTCTTCCGGCGCTCCCGTTCCGCAGCACTGGGGGCGCTAGAGAGCGCAATCAACGCTGAGCAGTTTATTCGTGAACAGCGCGAAATCGTCCCCCTCCCCCTTTCACTCCCTGCTTGCTCCGGCTGGGGAATGAGTGTTCTAAACGCAGATTCGGGGCGAGAGCTCTCCGCCGGAACCAGGCGCTTTGTTTCGGAGGGGACGGAGCGATCCGGATCTGCGACTGGAATTCACCACTACAAACGAGTAGCCTGCACCCCCAAAATGACAGTCAGAAGGGGGAAGAACGGTTCACTGATGATGAGCAGTTCACTCCTGAATGTACTAAACGGGAGTCCCCATTTAGCGCTTCACTTTCGGAGTTTGTCACAAAAATCGTCGGCGTCACACAGAGAGTGAGTTCTGCCCTACAGAGATGGTTGAACCTGTACGTCTGTTGAGACTCACCGGTTTGCAGTGTACGAACAGAGGTGGTTCTTTTTACTTATAAATACTAACCACATATTCTCGCAAACCATATATATAGTGTGAAGGAGCTGAAGCCAGCAGTTCTTGAATATTAAAAAAATTATTTGCAAGTGTTTCATTTAAATCAATACGGGTGATTAAAAAAGAAAACAAGAAGAAATACGAATAATACATGTTGGGTAAAATATCAAATATTATTCGCAACAATGTTTGAGCAAGGCATGCTGGACCAGATGAGTCAACCTCCAAAGCAGTGATTTGTAGCTATTACAGCATTGTGAGAAAAACTGCGTTGAATGGCATGAGACAGCCTGCATATGTGCTCCGCAGCACCCGTTATCACAGCTGGCACTCGATCAGTTCAACTCCGCAATCATGCGTGCAGCTGGCGAAGGCGCCACACAGAATACAGGAAGAGACGCCGGCGACCGATGTCGGATCACGACCCGCCGGCGTGCTGATTAAGGTTTATCAATATATATAAAAAAATTGAAAAACGTGTAAGCATCTCTCGTTCGCACTTCCTTCTGACCACGAAAGCGTCGCGCAGCGGAGTTTGAGCTTCTTCATGCGCGAGCTTTCTCCATGGGGTACACGCAAATGTCAAAATACCTGCTCTTTGGAACAAGTTCAGAGAGGCCGCTTTCACCACACATGCTTGCACCCGGTGCGCACAACAATCCAGCGAGCAATATGGCGACGCACAGGGAGCTCTTTCTGAGAAGGGCTATAGAACATAGCCAAGTTGAACACGAGCGTTGACAGTGCGGATCATCCATACCGTGATACTAAAAAAAAAAAAAATGCAACCCGATTCATTCGCGCTAAGTTATCTACAGTAGAATGCATTTCAGGACTGGTCCCTCGTGAGTTCCTCCCCCCAAGAAGAACTCACGGGGTCCATGCAGCCCTATCAGCTGACAAGGACCCCGTGTCTACAAGTGGTGCAATGCCAACAGCGTCCTCTGTCCACATATCCAATGAGTCGGGCTGGCCCGAGCACAGCATGTGAAGGCGGGAGATGCGGATACTTCTTATGCGATTTCTGAGGTTTTCGCTCAAGACTTGCCTACTGCAAACCTAGTGGAGCGGCCCTTAGATGCGTTCCGAATTAAACACCCGTATTTTTAAATGACTGCAATAAGGTTAGAAATGTGACAAGTACCCAAATCGCTGTAATTTAAAAGTTCTTCAGCGTATATTCGCCAGCAGTTCATATATTTGCGGCCTTCACAAAAATGCGTGATGAGTTTCTGATTTAAAGTAAATGATTTTAGAAATCACAGTCATAAAGTATTTCTGATTACTCCTGAGTTCTGTTTCTGGTGCACTGCTGATGAAAACTGGTCACCGCGTTTTTGATTAAGACGTGATGTGTTTTTGAGATTCTCATTAATTTGTAACGTATACACGTTAAATTCGTGAAACATTTGTGCATGCATTCAAACGAGTATTCTGTAAAAGAAAAAAAAAACGCTCTAAACGCCATCCTTTTTTCTACCGCATTTTCAACGTTACACAAACGCTACGTTAAAGAAACGATCTCTGAAACGTACTCTAAACAACACCCAAGAATAAAAATTATATGTGCAACTTTCGCTGAAACATGGAACAGCCCAGGACCAGACCCGCCAGTCATAAGAGCGAAGAGCTTCAAACGGTACTCTTCCAACGGTGCCAGGGGCGTGGTAAGACTGTGGTACCGTCGGGTTTGCGCCGTTTTACGCTTTGAGGCATTGCACCGCTACCAAATGCACGCCTCTGCAGACCAAGAGGCTCCATGCTCTAATGACTACTATACGTTGTCCTCTAGTTAGTTGTCCTCTAGCGCACTCAGTTATATAAAAGGAAATGCGCTGAGGACAGCCTCCTCCTTTTTTTTTTCGTTTGGAGTGCACATCCTGGACTAGCGAAGTGCTGATTGTTCGCTGTCATCACCTACTTCTACTTGACTGAAGCAGGTTTCTCTACTGCTTGCAAAATACTCATGCGCAGCCATGCTTAAGGGTCACGAAAAGTGCGAGATCCACGCAATGGTGCAGCGGCAGTTTCCCTGATGACGTCAACAGGCAGACCACGTGATTCCCCTCTCACTCAACCCAGCGCAGCAACTCAGCTATAATATGACAAAGCGATTAGGATAGCCGTTATAAGTCAGCTCACGGTGGACCGTCCTCAGTTCGTTTTTCAATGGACTATCATCTGAGCAGAAGCATACGGCACGTATTGTTAATGATGATACCCCCGACGTCTTGTGGCCGGCCGGATGACAAGACATAAAAGTGAGGTAGCCACCTGTGCGCGTAGGCTTCCTACAGACCGAGAAGGTGAAGGCGCCCTCATCCCTGTGGACCAGTACATCTAAGAAAGGTAATCAGCTGTCTCTCTCAAGTTCCAGGGTAAACTGCATATACGCATTATGGGCGTTTAGGCTGTCCAGGAAGCGTGAGACGTCTTGCTTCTTCTTCAAAATACAGAAGCAGTCGTCCAAGTAGCGGTAGAGGACTTTCAGTGCAGGATTGAAGGTGGTTAGCAGCTTTCCCTCCGAAGCTTCCATTAGTAAATGACAACCCAGTTTTTAGAAGACAACCTTCACTTGCGTTTTTGTCTGATGACTCTATCATTTAACCTCGGGTACGTTTTGCAATTGGCGATAGCACTTCCGTTCACAAGCATAGCTCTAAGTACTACTATGACTGGTAAATGGACTGCTCGTGCTCACAAAGAGGACAAGAAATATCCTAAGTGACATTCACCACACAGAAATACAACGTCATATACCACCGGAAAATATCAGTAATTCAACAGGAAAAAATATTCGCAAAAAAAAAAGTGCGCTTGAAATATACACCGAAAAATTCCACCGAATTACAAAAAAAAAAAATGAAGAGCCGAAAACTTCAACACATCACAGCCCGCTTTGGAACATTTGAACTATAGATAATAGTCTGCTGGCAGTTACGTGACCCATATGAATCCTGTTTCACAGCGGCTTTTTTCTCTTTTTCTTTTTTCATTTTCTTTTAGACTCGCCATTTCTTTTTAGGTGAGACAAAGAATGGCATGCAGAGGGAGAGAAAGCTTTAAGCGAAGACAGAGAGAAAGCGAAGACAGAGAGATGGAGGGAGCGAAGACGAGAGGTAATGAAGGCATAGGTGTCCAAGATGACGATGGTGGCGGCAGTAGGAGTAGGTGATAGTACTCTCGGTGGTAGAAATGAAAAGATGCGCATGCCGTAACCATGCCGATGTACGGAAGGGTAGGTTTGATTGAGGGGAGAGAGAGAGAGAGAGTAACATGGTAGAGAGGCAAGAAAAAGTAAGAAAATGAATATACCACGACATTTTGCCCCACTGCAATGAACAGAGCTCTATAGTCGCCAAGACTCGCGTAGTCATGCATTGCCTGCTCAGTATGCTGTCCGTAGCGCGCCTTCAGGTCCCCGTGGTTCCGTAGCCATCTTCTGTTCTTAAACTGTCAACAGGAACAAGGCTTCAGCTACCTACTGATGCTGCCTCGAATGCACGCGGAGTTCTTCCAAGTACGGGCACGCAAACGCGCGTTGCGGATCCTGTTGGCAATTTTCCTTCGCGTGACGCGTTCCCACAGTTCCGCCTTCATCCGTCTCTTTTTGCTGTGCTATATATACGTATCTCAGCTAGTTGCTTCCACCTTGGAAAATGCGGTATAATAATAATCACCCACGCGTAGGCTAGGCGAGTTCCGAGGTTGTGGTGGAGAACGTTTATGTACGGATACACTTAAAGAGGTCATGCATGAGCTGGCCCAGTTGGGGCCAGCCCTTACAAGTACTAGGTGGAGGTCCCTAGTTCGGGACTTGTGCACCGACCGGTGTTCAGAGGCAATTTCGGAAACAAGCTGGCTGCGAGGGCGTGACGGGCACCAGTCAAGCATTTGGACAGATTCAGTGCTTTTAGGCCACTTCGTTTCGACATATGTAGGCTCCGTTTTACACGCCTTGAGATTGGATTTCGTTCCTTGTAGTTGTCAAACTCAGTACATACAACAGCCTCTGCACATGAAATGTCTCCTTTGTACTGAGGTATAGCTAATCCCCATCATCAGCAATAATTAGCCACGGCAGGATTTCCGATGACCTCCGATTACCTATGCCAGCTGCAGCCACCTTACCCCTGCAAACTTCATAATCTCCTATGCCCACGTGACCCTCTGAAAGTGCAAATCATGTGGATGTGAAGAAAGGCAAGGCAACAAGAGACACCGAATCTGTCACACGTGCAATATTATGTTAAATGAGACCAAGAGCAGCTTCGCAAAAACAGTGTGTTCCCAAATGAACTTTTCGACCCGAACCTTATTATAGCTGCACTGCGGGTATAAGTCAGCAATCGCAGCTGCCGACAAATAAAAGGAAAAGATAATCTACCCTAACAGGCTACTGTCCGCGCTTCGTCGTTTGTAGCATAATGCAGCGGCTGAAGACGAATGTCGGTCAAAAAGGGTGATATAACCGAATAGGCCAAAAAAGTCCGGTCTGAAGCGTCACTTGACCCGGAAAAGGTAAAGGGTACAGAGAGAGAGAGGGGGGGAGAGGAAAGGAAGTGATGCCACGGGATAACAAACACCAAAAACAACAGCGACAACACAATGAGCGTCAAGTGCGCCCCACCCGGTGACCCACAGATCACGCCAGCCGCAACAGGAGGAAGGGGGGGGGGGGGGGGGATTCGTTTTCCTCCCTTTCGTTTTTTTTTCCCCCTCCTTTCATCTTTATTTTTTCGTGTGGCAGGAAGGTTCGCAGTTCACAGCACAAGTCAGGAGCCCCCGTCGAGAACCAGTTTGCGCCGGGGCGGCACTGTTCAGTCACTCAGGTGCGCGGCAGACGCTAACAGCGCACGTCAGTCGGCGCGTCTAGTCTAGGCCGGCCAACGCCACCTATGCGCACTGCTGAACCGGCTATGCGTTGCGAGTGAAAGTCAGCGAAACGACGGAGTGAGGGAGGAGAAACAATGAAAACGCGCTGTACGTGTATTAATATACCACGCCGGTGACATCCTCTTCCTGGAGACAGGGAGAAGGGAGAAACAGGCCGACGACAATAAAGTGCGAACTATGCGTATGCGCCGACACAACCGAGATGAAATGCCACGCTTGTGTGTGTTGAAAAACAGCTGGCTGAAATGTTTGCACCAGGGTACCATTTCACGTAAAGTAGCTTTTTTTTTTTTTTTTTTTACCATGTCTTAAAAGAAAGCTCGCAAAATGAAACACAGAAGCTCCCGCGCAACAGCGCGGTGCTGCTTCAGCGTATCAAAACGCGTATGAGAACAAAATACGCTTTTCTCTGGAGCTCTGTACCCGACGAGTCTGCATGTGCGTCAGCAGCTGTTTACGTGGTCTTTTAAAGCTGGTAAAAAAAAAAAAAATCTACTTTTCTCAAAAGGTACCCCGGTGCAATCCTTTCAGCCAGCTGTTTTTCAAGACGATATACAGCTTCTGCACTAACATTTTTTCCCGAAGCTAATATTTAGAAAGATATCTAATTAGTGTTTCCTAAATAATTAATCTTTGAAGAACGACATAAATACTGCGGACTAGGCCGCTCGACCCTCAGCTGGTTTCACCGGGGCTAGGCCACTCCGGCCAACTGTTGGTCACCCGTCTTGCACGTGCCAGCTTGGCATCGCAGGTGAAGGTAACTAGCAGGTGCTAGGCGATTGATCGCAACATCATGACAACAGGCAGATGCAATGGGTAGGAGGACCTTCTCTGAGGGGCATATATTGCCCTCCTATCGCAGTGTGTGTGTGTGTGTGTGTGTGTGTGTGTGTGTGTGTGTGTGTGTGTGTGTGTGTGTGTGTGTGTGTGTGTGTGTGTGTGTGTGTGTGTGTGTGTGTGTGTGTGTGTGTGTGTGTGTGTGTGTGTGTGTGTGTGTGTGTGTGTGTGTGTGTGCGTGCGTGTGCGTGTGCGCGCGCGCGAGTGCGTGTGTGCCTTTTTTGAGCAATTCTTGATGGGTTTCCTCACAGCTGACCTATCCAACTGAAACGGAGGTGCCTACGCAGCCTAAGCACCAGAGCTGCCACGAACAAATGCGACACCCACTCAGCGCTGCGAAACAATCGCAGTTGGAAGCCATTGAGGTCTCCGCCGATTAGCTTCGCGCTCCTCGCTTCCAGGAACCCCCGAGGGTCACGAAGCTCGGTCCTTGGACAGGCGACAAAACTGGAGGTGTAGTCGTTTTTGCTCGCTGTGCACGCCGAGATCCGCCGGAGAGAGCATCCTTTTGTATCTGCACATTTCACCCGCAGACTTGGCACGTCTGGCCGGTGACGCTTCACAGCCCAACAACCGATAATTGAGAAACGAACAGTAAGAGCATCTCGTCTAGACGCTAAAGGGGAAATCCTGCCAGATTAGGAGATAGTGCCTCCAGGTAGCAAATATGGCACTATTACCGCAAAAAGGGCTTGGATAAGCTTGAAAACTATGCAGAAGCGAAAAACTGTAGCGGCGCCCCATGGGAATTAAAAGGACACTGACTAAATATTGAAGTCAGCCGGTATCGATAGATTCCTGCTTTCTAATGACGAAGACAATTCTTTCACTGAAAACGGAGCGCGCACGCACGCACGCGCGCACACACACACACACACACACACACACACACACACACACACACACACACACACACACACACACACACACACACACACACACACACACACACACACACGCACAAGCACACACACACACACGCACACGCACACGCGCACACACACGCGCGCGCGCGCATCATCTTACGCACCGTGCACGCTCTGCACAAACAATTTTATTGATTCATTCACTATTTTCTGCGAGAGCGAAATGGCTAGGGCACCAAGGAGCGCCCCTCATCGTCCAAGAGGGCCGTTAGCGCTAGCGCCAGCACAAGCCCAACACACAACCACCACCCCTGGCCACTTGAGTGCGTCACGTGTAACCCAACTCTCGGCCGCTCTCCAGACGCAACCTCAGCCCGGATCAAAGCAAAAACATTCGCCAGCAAATGAGCGAAGCAACCGGCCACTCGCCCTTGGCGTACATCAAGGCGCAGCCTCTGTACAACCACGCTGTCATGCGAGCGCCTCGCATTACCGTTGCCACGCACGTGCCCGTTGGCGAAGGCCCTTTCCGAGAGCGCTTAAGTGCACGGCTAAAAGGAACAATATGGAAACAAAACGGGGAGGGGCGACTGCGCAGCAAGGGCGAGACGCGCCAAACGATGCGGCTGCAGTCGGCGTGGGCGCCGAGTCCTTGCCGCCCCATCGGCCGAGCGCGCGGTCGCTGCGGTGGGCACGCGCGCGTACGGCCCGTTACGAGCCTGACGCCAACGTGAGCAAACCGCATCGCCGCGGCCGCACAGCGCGAGCCAGACGGCGCGCTCGACCGCGTTTTTCGGCAGGCAGATCCGTCCTGGCGAGAGCGCTTCCTTCCTGGGCCGTCCGTTTGTGTTTTGTTTGTTTTTCCTTTTGCTCCGCTGCTCGTGCTGCTGCCGGGCGGCCTCGGCGGTGCCGTTATCCACGCGCCTGGCGTCAACGGCATCGGCATCGTACTGACTACAAGAATGTCAGGTTCGCGCGCACACGAAGAGCGACTCACCTCGCGAGAAGCTATGCATGAATTTCTTTTTTTGCCCCCGAACTCTGTATTCGCTTTTTTGTTTTTTTCACCCCAAAGAAGCAAGGGAAGTGCGGCAGCGCTGCGGCCAGAATGACGGTAGACAAGAGCTTCACGCCCTCACGGATGCTTCAAATTAGAGAGCCTTTCAAAGGCCATTCATTGGAGAATGTCTTTCAATTCGATTCTTTTAAAAGAATAAAGTCTAGCACGCAAAAAATTCAGCTTGTAGTCCACAATGGAACGTATTTGAAACATAGAGCAAGCAAAACATGCATATTTCATTGTTCTCAATAGGAAAATTCCTACACATAAAGGATAAGACAATGGCGCTGCTAATTAACATTAGAGTGAAAGAAGAAATTTGAATATTCGATATAATTACACGGTATCCAAAGGCCTTAATCCCAAAACGTAAGGCTGTGCGCGTAGAATTGAGAGAGAAAAAAAAATAGGGCAAACCTAACTACTAAAGGTGGGTCTTTCCATAGACGCCACGAAGTCCTCTTACCGTCAGACTGCGCAAGACGTGGTGTCCTCACAATCGCACGCGCACGAGCGCACGCAAGCATATCGGATGCATCGACGACGGAACGGCCTCGCGCACACCGCGAGGTCGGTCACGAATCCCAGGCAAGACCAGGAGGATGCGAGATGATCGCCCTCGCAGCCGACGCCCACCGCCGCGCGGAAGCCCTAACGGGTTGCTCCTTCGCCACCGACTGGGAACAGGTCGTTGGCGAAAGACCGGGCGACGCCCGCAGGCCGCGCCGGGAACGCACCTCTCAGGGGGTCTGGGTGGTTCTGGAACGCCTATAGAGGTGTCTAGGTAGAACCAGCAGCTATGTGATCGCCTATATTGTCTATAGGTGGCTGTTCTAATTAGACACCTCCTTAGGCAGTGGTCTGTTCCGACACCGCCTCTAGACGAGATTGTTTAGGAACGCATAAGCTGACGCCGCTGGCATACCGTCGCGTCCGTGCAAGCGACACGTTGCCGCCGCGTAGTCACGCACTGCTCCCGGTGGCCACCAGCATAGCGTAGAACTATATCGATACTGGAAAAGGCAGATCAGGAAAGAAATTTTCTATGATAACTCAAGAGGCAGTGGCCTACTTTTTGAAGCTAGGGCAGGGTGTCTTAGAACGCGCAGCTACAAAAAGAAACTTAACGAAGAAGATGACATATGTGCAGTGTGAGGTAGATCTGTGGAAACAGTTGAACACCTCATACTCAAATGTGATGGTATCCATCCGGATGTCGATGCAGGCACAGTCCCTCTTCCTGAGGCCCTAGGGTTTAAAGATAACAATGGTCGCGTAAATAAATCTGCAGTGGAAGTTAGCAAAAAGCGATTGGAGGATTGGTGGCTGAAAAGCAGAGATGTGACATAAGGTTAGAAGTGTAGGAAACCGTAGGTAAAGAAGGTGGCGAACCTTAATGAGAATTGACAACACAGTTGAACAAAAATAAAGAAAGAAAAACTGAGCATGGTGGCAATCGCCACCACCCCGTTTCAAAGGAGGCGCTCCTATCCATCCATCAAGCGGATCGGCTTTCCAGCGGATCCAGCGACTCCGCGGATCCAGCGGCTCCAGCGGCTTTACAGCAGATCCAGCTTTCCTCGCAAGGAATTGGAAATGCGAGAATGTTGACTTTCGCTCCGGCAATTCTCCTACACGGGCTGCTACTGGTGAGGGTGCACGCCGCGACATGCTTACGGCGACGACCCGTCGCGAACCGTGCGCATCATCGCGCGCACCGTTGCGCGTCGACGCCCGGGCGGCTTTGAGGTTAGGGAGCTGCCGGGATACGCCGGGTGCTTTCCCAGACCTGCCCTGCGTGATTCCACCCATGCCGAGACATTCCGCGTGTACGCCGGCAGCGCGTTCCGCAAGAGGGAGAAAAAAAAGAAACGGCAGTCAGTCAACCTTGCAGGCTCCAAACACGTGCGCCCGTCGTGACGAGACGCGTTGCCTTCTACGGTGTAAGTGTAAACCAATAACATAGTCACACGGGTTCCGCTCAGAGTTGAGCGCGCGCTATCCGTTACACGTTTTTACGCCAGGAAGAAAAAACAAAGCCATTACTTCGTTTCTTGCCTTTAGGTAGAAAGGAAGATTAATTAAATCGTTTCAGGCCACTTCCTTAATAAACATTTTTTAGTTCCATAGTCTATTTCTAAAGTTTCTCTATAGACAAATCCTACAGAGCAGTCTATAGGCAATACAAATGCTATAGACAGTCCGTACACAATCTACACATTTATGACCATACTGTTAGCGGGCGCCATTTTGTCGTGTTTTCTATTTGTTTCTGCGAGGACCGTCCATCCCTTTTCTTTTTTTTTTACGAGCGACGTGGTGCGTGTCTTACACCCCCGTGCGAGAGTCGGTGGGCGGCAGCTGCGGCGGTGCGCGCTGTGCCCCGAAGCAGTGTTCCCGTTTCGGAGGGGCGGTCGAGGCTCGGACACTGGACCGCTCCCACTCCCCGGCGTTTCTTGGAAGAGAGGCTCTCGCACGTGTTCGTCTTTTCTCTGTGTGTTTACGTGTTTTCTGAGCGTATTTGTGTGTTTGTAACTGTGAGAGTGTCAACTTTGATACAGCGCAGATGCCCTTTGTGGGGCCCAGAAGAAGAGCGGAAAACGAGCGAGACGGGTTTTTTCAGTGCGGTAGTGTGTGTCCGAGCGTGTGCGCGTGCGGTTCGTTGAGCGGAACGTTGTTCTTAGTGTGTGTATAAGTAGGCTTTGTACATTGTGTATATAATAAACTTGCATATTCTTAAGTGTAATTTATAGTCCGTCTTTCTATCTACATATATAAATATTCCTTCATTGTATATTAGTTAGCCGAATAAGCTAACAATACTGCCTCCGCGGTGGCTCAGTGGTTATGGTGCTCGGCTGCTGACCCGAAAGACGCGGGTTCGATCCCGGCCGCGGCGGTTGAATTTCTTTGGAGGAGAAATTCTAGAGGCCGTGTACTGTGCGATGTCAGTGCACGTTAAAGAACCCCAGGTGGTCGAAATTTCCGGAGCCCTCCACTACGGCGTCTCTCATAGCCTTAGTCGCTTTGGGACGTTAAACCCCATAAACCAAACTAAAAAACCAAACCACTTTTAGTACACTTTTGTCTACAGACAGTCTATAGCCTATTAATAGACAAAAATAAATATCTATAGGAATGCAACAGAGTCTATAAGAAGCCTATAGACTGTCCATAGACCATTTTTTTTTAAGGGCCGGTTCACCATTCATTCGCACAACAGCTATCTTATAGCGTGCACAAAGGCCTAATTTTGACCCCTTCTCTAAACGCGGGAACGGGGTAATGAGAGTTTTAACATTGCGCGATCCGCCTCCGTGGGAGAGTTATCAGCGCATGCGCAGAGGGTCCCGAGTAGCACACGTACACCTTCTACTGTACTGCGCAGCTGGCTACCAGTGTATACGTGGATCACGGTAGCGGAACGCAGATGGCTAAAACTCTCCAATGATACAGTAAACGGCGTCTGGGATGTATTGGAAACGCCCTATTAAGTGCTTCATGGGATTAAAATCAAACGATCTTCAAGTTGGGTAGTAGTGACTATAGTAACCCGCCCGACGACAGTTATCGAACCCCCAATAAGAACGCCTGCACGAGCGTGCGCACACACAAGCCAACAAAAGTCCCGTTACACCCGTATTCCTACAGCCTGTCAAGATTCGCAACGCACAAGTCCAATAAGCATACCGCATTTATAGCACCCCGCTTGGGCTATTGTTTATAACGACCGCAGAGCAAACAAAAGAGATACGGGAGAGCTTAATACGCGAAGCTGCCTACAATATCAGAGCCACGTGACATTAATTGCCGCGAAGGGAAGCGTTTTGTCAGATAACGCCTGGGCAATTTAGAAGATGACGTGCCCTTTAACATATTTTTGATAACTCGATTGCACCGACGACGCAGAGAATGAGTCAGAGAGCCAATACTGGTGAAAGCGGGAATGCTGCTCTCGGGCGGTCGTTGCCATCGCTGCAGGTCATAAGGTATGTGCCGAGTTATGGGCCGGTACAGTGCGAAAAATTCCACTCAAATTACATTCCATTCCTACCACATCCGCTATTGTTCATTGAACAGGCAGCGTAATTAGGCCCCGCCGTAGCCGGGATCTGCAAACCGGCATGGCGGATGATCGAGAGAACTGAAAAGAATCGCAGGCAATTAAAAACAATCGTTATACTACCTCCACTATACTATCGTTATACTATCGTTATACCACCCACCATACTACCTCCTAATGGCGACATCTTTCAAAGGAAGTGAGCACGAGGCTTTCCTCTTTCCTCCCCCCAAAATTAGTGTTTCTCCACCTTTGCAGACAAAGACCGGACGCGATCCAAGCCCAAAATTATTAAGCGCCCCTTTGCTACGTAGCGAAGATTTCCCGTTCAAGCTGCTGCGTAAAATCTGTGTCGCCCTAATGCGGAAAAAGTATCCCGGCATCTCGCACGCGTGAAATTATTTCCTACCAGCGGTTGAGTAAAATCAGGCCTAAGCTCGCAGCGTATTTCACATTCCCCTCTAACAATCCACCGGGATTGTAAAACATTTATTGCGTCGAGAGTGAACGTCCGCGAATCCCTCACACTTCTGGCAGCGCGGCAGATGGCGGGTCCTTGAACTTGGAGGCCCTCCGTCGGGGGCTCGCCGATGCCTGCGTGCAGCGGGCCGCTTATGCGATGAGCGCTGAATTTGCACCTCTCGCAGCAGCGCTTCCTCCTCCCTCACTCCCGTATCACCACCGCAAGGGCATCCCGACTTGTGTGCGCAGCAGTCACGGGCCACTTCAGGCTCTGGCGCGGGACAACGGCGTGAGCGCAAGCGCGAGCAACCTGATCATCTTCGTCGTGCCAGACATTCCTCGGAGCGCGCATTCATTAGCCCCCCGACGAGGGAGTGGGAAGGCGCCCCGAGACAGGAGCGGAAAGAGACAGCAGAGACCGCTCGGCACGCAGCTATCCTTATGCCGTCCGTCTGCTCGCAACGAGGTCCGAAGATGCCGGGTCGCTCCACTGAGGAGACGAGCCCAATTACGAGTAGTCAACGGGATGTAAATCCAGGCATGCCGCTATTACGCTAACCGGAGAATGTTAAATGTTTGTCTATAGTGGCCTCATCCGGGCGATGTAGGCTCGGAAAAGCCAACGCTGCATGTTCGTTTTTGCCCGCACACCTCGTCCTAACACCTTAGTCTCATCAAGGAGAAAAAAAAAAGCAAAAAAGCTCTCACTCCATCTGCAGGAACTAAGGAAGTTCGGCCCTTCAGTTGCTGTACTCTCGCTGAAGGTGTGACAGACTGTGCACATTCTCAGCTATGGAGTCACGTTTTACTGCTGTTGAAAGCACAGTTTGGCGTATACCAACTCCGAAACTACTATAGGCTAATCAAAAGATCGAGTCCCGTACTCCGGGTTTTACTTGCTGGTTTTTAATACCCCCCGATGAAATGAAATTTCCGATCCAGCGAGCTGATTCGCAGCTACCGACGATTCCCGAAATCGAGTTACGACTGCACGGCGCGTTGAAATGGCGGAAAATACCTTCCCCGCCCATAAAACCTACCAAGGCTAAGCCGCCTAAACCGGTGATCGCACTGCTTATTTTTTTTTTTTTAATAAGGATAACAGAAGATGCCACCGATTCGAAGAGCTTTACCGCGTTCCACAGTGATTTCGAGATCGCATGAAAGGGCGAAGCGCGCGGACAAAACAGCAGGCAAAAGAAAAGACGTCACTACGCGACGCCATCCGATGCACGCGGGAAACGATCACATCCACTTGTGGGGCCAGTCAACGCAGGAATGAGAACATCACGCCAGCGCTCGGCAAATATGGCGTAACGATGGCACGCAACCCCTGTTTACGCGCAGTGGGGTGCAACGACATTTTACGACCCGCTTGATGCCGGCAATCCTTATCAGAGAGAGCGAAGGCGCTCCAACTATACTAAGAGCAGTGCGGCCTACTTTTGTGAGCATTATGAGCGCGTAATCGCGATAACAGATACTCGCATGTAAACACGAATCACTCTGCTCCGTCGCGCCTTGAAGCAGGTCCCATTCCCATTTTTCTCCAACTTTTCTCCAACTTGGGCCAGCAGTTACCAACACGTGAGCCCGTCGCGGCAGCTCAGTGGCTTTGGCGTTCGGCTCTTTATTATAAGGTCGCCGGATCGCACCCCTGACACGGCAGCCGCATTTCGACGCAGAAAAAATGAAAACATGTCCGTCTGTTGTGCGATGTCAACGCACGCTAAACAACCAGGTGGTCTAAACTAATTCGGAGTCCTCCCCTAGAGCGTCCCTCATTGCACATGCGTCGCTTCGGGACGTTAAGCCTTGCATACCATTACCGTCCCGCGTGTGGAGAGGGTATAAAAAGTGTTCCGTTAAATTCAGCACATATTTTTATAAATAAAAACGATCTACTAGTCACACAACACCGCATTTAAAGCTCTGCTACCAGACTGTAGCATGTACACCTGACTAGGTGTACATGTCACTGGAGTGTGTTCGCGTTAATTGGTTTGGTTTGGTTTGGTTTATGGGGTTTAACGTCCCAAAGCGACTAAGGCTATGAGAGACGCCGTAGTGGAGGGCTCCGGAAATTTCTACCACCTGGGGTTCTTTAACGTGCACTGACATCGCACAGTACACGGGCCTCTAGAATTTCTCCTCCAAAGAAATTCCAGCCGCCGCGGCCGGGATCGAACCCGCGTCTTTCGGGTCAGCAGCCGAGCACCATAACCGCTGAGCCACCGCGGCGGCTCGCGTTAATTGATTACCCAACATATTCTAACTAGCTAGTAAATTGAATTCTATCGAATTTGTAGCATCGCATATCAAGAAACGCATGCGACACAGAAATGCACCTGGTGAAATCCAGGAACTGGTGAAGAAAGTCGTCTCACTGGTGCTGTCTACGGTTACTATACACAGGGCGAGCAGAACACAAGGCTATAGGTGCAGACGGGACTCGTGCAGACGTTTCGGCCCTTATCAGAGACCGGTGTGCGCCCGAAGTCAGGCGCCAGGCTGCGCTTCAGCGGATCGATCTTCACGGACGAAGCAGCAGAGGAGAACAGAACAGCCGTGGCTCTGCTCGTTTGCCGAAACGTCCGGTGCCTTTACCGTCCGGTCGCTGCCTTTACACGTTACCACACAAGCGGCATTATTCTTGCATATATCGAAGACCCACTCGTTTTATATACAGATAACGTGTCAGAAGAGTTCGACCGTCGAAGCGTGGTCTGTCCGCGACTGTACGACGAGCACACATGCACGCACACATATCAACCGCCTACAGAACATGTTGTAAACGCGAGTACCGTGGTCACTTCAAAGGCGGTCAAGCAGAGATGGGCTCGGTCATTGACCGGGAGGGAGAGACCTCACAACTCACCAAAGCCGTTGTGGTGCCGGACACCGGCGAAAATCTCCCGAATTCAGGAGAGCATGCTGCCAGGCTAGTTGGTGCTGCATCTTGTGAAAAAAAAATCGGCGTAAACGACACAAGGGAAGTAGGAAAGAACATACACGACGATGACAGGCGCTACTACCAACTGTTTATTCATTGCTTACAAATATAGTAAGAAACATGGTTTTGCCTACGTCAACTGTGCCGAAGGAGTGGCATATAGGATCCCCCTTTCTTGTGGGGCTTCTTATCTAGGCCAAACTAGCCGTTGCATCAATGAACGGCTACGGCAGCATGCAAAAAATCTATAGAAAATAATGACAGATGCTCTAATCTTGTGCGTCATTTATCCTCCTGAGTCAGCACGTGTAGGGCACGATTTGATGAGAACAGGGAGCTGGGCAGGAGCGCCTACGAAAAAGCTCGCCTCTTGCTAGAAGCGTTTCATATCAAAAAGCTACCTGATCGATGTGTGAGCGACACTTCTGTCCACCTATATGATTCTGAGTGTGCATTTTTGAATTCGTTTTACTGAGAATCGCGATTGTGTGATGTACCCCCTACTGTTCCGTTTCTGTCTGCGCATGCTCACCGTTTCCCTATACACTGCGGTTTGTAAGCAATGAATAAACAGTTGGTAGTAGCGCCTGTCGTCAACGTCGTGTATGTCCTTCTTTCCTACGTTCCTTGTGTCGTTTGCGCTGATTCTTTCACGAGCTCCTGAGTTCAACATGATGTTCCAGCGCGACGTTACACAAGGGACGAGCAGAGAAAGACGACACGGGCGCTGTCCCTCCAAGTTCAAGCTGCGACTGTTCTACAGAAAGGCTCAGTGAGACAAAAAGTAATGCGTTATCAAACAAAAAGTAAAGGTGGTAAAGAACAAGACTTGGCCACGATCTCGGCTCCTACACGGATTTCACAAATAACGTTAAAAATGTAAGGAAAAAGGAACACGGCTGTGCGCGTGTGCACAGGGGCATAGCCACCACCTCATTTAGTCACCACCAGCAATAATTTTGCACTCAACGAAGATGCTTGTCACACTGTGTGATTTCCTTGACATAAAATTTTTTCTTCGTGAATTGCCTCGGTGCTCGAGAACGCATTTGGGCCAAGGGCCACAGGCGCTTCCACTTCTGCCAGCCTTTAGAAAGTGCGCACGGGGTCCCCTTGCGGTGTCTGGGTCGGCTGGCAGGCGACCAACAGCCGCTCAGGGCCCACGTGTGGCAAAGGCACTTTAAAACTGTGCAGAGGAAAAGAATAAGCGAACACCACCCACGTGGTGTTCGAACACCAGCGAACACCACGCTCGGTGGCCACGAGCACGCTGCAGGTTTCAGCCTGGTTGCTTTTTAAACCACGAGGGAGTGGGAACGCGCAAAGTGCGCTTGTTTTCTCTTTTGTTTTTGTTTGTTTGCTTTTACCATGACACACTGCTTCGGCGTAGCCTGCATTTCTCCTCCTCAACCGCACCGCGAGGGAAGTGGGGAAGGATAAGTAAAAGAAGAGAGAGGTGCCGTAGTGAAGGGCTCCGGAATAATTTCGACCACCTGGGGATCTTTGACAGTGCACGACACATGAGCGCCTTTTCTGTTTCGCCTCCATCGAAACGCCGCTGCAGCCTGGTTCGAACCCGGGTACTCGGGCTCAGTACCTGGGTTCGAACCAGGCCGCGGCGGCCGCATTTCGATGTAGGCAAAATGCAAAAGGCGCCCACAGGTCGTGCACTGTCAAAGATCCCCAGGTGGTCGAAATTATTACGGAGCCCTTCACTACGGCACCTCTTTCTCTCATCGTTCTTTCACTCCCTCCATAAATTGTCGAGACGCAATCGTCGAGCTGCATAAGCCGGTACTTTTTAAAACTCCTCTGCGAACTTGTGTACAAAGCTGACGCCGCACGTAAGCTTCGGCAGTACACGTCAAGCCTTCCATTAAGAGCTATTATTTTAACAGCAGTGTATCGCTGCCGTGAACGAACATGCCAATCCTTTATCTGCCAGACCTCTATGTACCGTGATGCCGCATCTTTGGTGCCCGACGCCAGCAGCGAGTCACGGGTCATCGAACAGCGCCGCAGAAAGTCCCGCGGCCTCGAGGAAGCAATCGGTTCACGGTTCCATCCGCGAGTCAAAGCACGGCGGCCCAGACACGCCGCTCCTCTCTCCAGGGAGGAGCAACGGAGGCAAACATGCAGAACGGCATACCGGAAGGCGGATCGGTCACAGAAAGTGATTCCTCGCAGGCGGCTGCGCGTCTCGCAGGGCGGAAACAAAGACGCCACCGAGAGAGACTTCCCGCGGCGATCGAGGTGAGCCCTCCTCCGAGCGATGCAGGGCCAGCACTGCCGCCGATGGAAGGCCTCAGCAGCGGCAGCAATCTGGAGGGGGGCCCCGAGGAACGACGACCGAAGGACGACCCCGTGGAGGAGGCAACGATTGGATCCGCGATGATTGAGCGCCCCTTCTGAATTACGCCGCTGCGCCGTCGAGGCGCACTCATCCTCGCTTCCTGCATGCAGCGAAACCCTTCGCTGAGAGCGCGCGCACGCCGATGTGTGCGAAGCCGCGGATGGCTGCAACCGAGTTGTGGCGTCTGAAAGGAGCGGCGCCGCCGGCTGAAGCGCACAGCGGAGAGCCCAGTACGACTGCCGCAGCCATGCATCTTGAACGCGCACGGCTTCTAGTGAACCGCGCAGTGGGGTCAAATACGCAAAAAAAAAAAAAAAAAACTCGTAACGTCATTTGGTGAACACAGCACAGCGGTAAAACTCGCTACGTACACTCGCCGTCAAAAGTAAATGGAAGGCGGCTTTGTAAAAAAAAAATGTATTTCTTTAAATCCAAACCATAATGGTCCATGTTTGTTGGTGCACAGTGCAATTCGCAAAATCACAGTTAGGCTGCACATATGTATTCAAGGATGCATGAATTAGGGGGGGGGGGGGGGGGCAATTATTAAATTTTTTCGTTAATATTGCCTTCCATTTAGTTTTGACGGCACCTGTACATAGGCCTCGGTCCACACACACGCATCGATGCTGAGGATGCGATGCAATGCACTTATATGCACTGCCGATACCACGGCTCGGTTAAAATCGAGATAGCATATCACCAACATCGGGAGTGAAGACTTTACACCTTCGGCCAATTGATAATTAAGCCCGTCGAAAAACGCCTTTTTTTTCTGTTGTTAACTGAACACCCCCCGTCGTACATTCGGTGACTTAGCAATTTAAGGAAAAACAAAACTTGAGCGTGCTCCGCGTCAAAGGCGATATCCGGCGAAAGAGGATCGGGGAAGCAAGCTTTTCCTCCTACTTGTTCGTTCCCGACCGGCACACTCCGGCGCAGCCGTTGCCAAGAATGGGCATTAACAACAATAGGAAGAGGCCCGGGGAGGGTCAGCCATGATGTAAACTTGGCGTGTTTACGCGTCGCTGAGTCAGTGCGACTGCGGCGCCATATAAGGAGCCCCGTCAGTGCATCAAAAACGCTAGACAAGGCGAGGACGAAATCTCGACAGGCGTTCACAGGACAAACGGTTGTGCTGTACAGTGTCCAGCTGTGAACAACAAATTGCGGGATGCGGGTTTATGAGAAAAAAAAAGAAAAATATTTCTGCATTGTCGCCTTACCCAGTCAGCTGCTTTAGTTCAGACGTGTGGAGCATCCGTGTCCCTTCATGTTTCCAGGCTTTTCAGTGAACTGGCTCGTCCGAACGCGCAGGAATTCTTGTTTTCCTTTGTCCACGAACCCGCACCCCGTAAACTTTTGTCCGTGGCTGTACGCTCTTCGCTGTCTTGTGCTTCTGAAGGACTGACAGAATGTCCTTAGGATATGGCATCCAACTAATTCGCCGTTTTGCCTTAACGTCGTATGTCGCACCAAAACGGCAGTACACGACTAATAAGTCGTGTCTATTAAAGCAGACACAAAAGGCTTGCCTTACCCGAGGCGGCGGTTAAGCACCTCATTTACACGCACGCCGAGACTCATTGAGATTCATGCGATCAGTAATGGGTCCGTGACCGACGGGTTCGTGAGAGCCTGCTTAGCGACCGTGCAACGTGCAGCACAAGACGTACTTCAGGCGCCTTGAAAAACGGCACCCGTTGAATTGTGTGGGCCTGCTCGCAGAAAACATGTTTACACCCTCAGTACACACTTTTCTGTTAGCGCAAGACATGCGGTTCAGATTGCTGCGCGGATAAACAAGCATAAGGTTGAAGTCGAAGACGTGCATGCTTTCCATCTGAATACGCGTAGAAGCTTCCGGCAAACGGAAGTCCGCACATCGCCAACCGCTCTTCCCAAGCTTGCCGTCATACTGGTGTGGATAGTAATGCCAATTAAGCGCTGACGGCTATCAGACGAACTGCAGTTACCAGGACTACGGTGCCTTCCTGCAGCGGTCGCTGAGCAGGTATATTCGTGACGTGCTTAACCGTAAACGCTTCACACTTTCGAGTGAAAGGTGCTGCTTCTTCACCGCATGCATTCAGCGTGACTTCAGCACAGCTCTCCCAGAACGGCACACGATCCCACTTCAAGCTGCCCTTTGGCGTCAGAGGTGAAGTGAAAAAGTTCGCTAATAACGAACTTCCTGACACACGCCAAGACTGGAGAATTAAAAAACGAAGGCCACAATATAGAAGAACGGAAAATGGTAAAATAAGAAAATCACAAAAACTACAACTAAACAGCAGATTCCAATGAGCAAAGCTCGAAGCTCGCCAATACTTATTTTTGTCATCGAAAACGCGCTCTATTCCCCCTCTCTATATTTTGTAACCGTTCCGATCAATTGCGTACTAAATCGGTGAACGTGAACGAATCGCAGTAGAGAAGCATCAGTTTAGTCCACAAAGTATCTGGTATACACGGGTCGCAGAGGAAGCAAGCAAGCATTCCGGTCGCAGTATGCATTGCAGTCGGAATAAGGATAAAGCGCAAAACCAGCTTCATCAATGCAGGTACACGTCGTCCTGCACACTCTAAGCCAAGGGCAAATTTATGGGAACGGGGCGGGGCAGCGTTGCCCCCAACCTCCCTCCCCCAAGCGAGAAAATTTACATAGCAAAACCATGTCCTACCCCATTTTCGAGTCAAATAAGCCGAACAAATGCATGGCTCAGATGGGACACCACCCCCTCCAAGTGAGACGCATAAATTCGCCCCTGCTCTAAACGCGAGCCAAATTCTAAACTCGGGGAACAGCGCGTGTGTCTGTGAAAGAGAGAGAGAGACAGAAGGATCATGCCAGAAGAGCCCACAGAGATACCAATGCTAAGCATCAATACATTCACAGGACAGCTAGACCCACATGCTCTAGACGTTTAGCAAATTCTCAACTCGAGGGATAGCGCGTGTGTCTGTGAAAGAGAGAGATAGATAGGATCATGCCAGAAGAGTCCACAGAGATACCAATGCTAAGCATCGATACAATCACAGGACAGCCAGACCCACATGCTCTAGAGGTTTAGCAGAGCGTTCAAGGTTCAGCTCTAGGCACGTCCGCTCGACAGACATGTGCTGCCGGATTCCAGGCTGCACGAGCGGCAGCTGGCACGCATCCTGCGGAATACAGCCCTCACGCACAAAAGGGCTCCGTGTCGTTGTCCTACGCTTCTTCATTATCTTACCGTCGTTCGCGTCGCGTCACAGGCTGCCGGGAATCCGCAAATAACAGCTGTCAAGTGCCTTTTGCCGGTTCGCGAAAGCGGACAGAGCTAGGAATGTACGGCGGTACTTCATTTTGTTTTGTTTTTTTTTCGCACTCTGCGCTGCTGAGACAAGCTTGAGCGAGTCGGGACCTGTTCAGATTCGCCCACAGGCAGAAGCTACACACTACTGAGCACTGTGATGCCAACAGCTTGAGAAGATAATGTCGTCTGTAATTGCATTTGCAAGACGGCACGAGAGAAATCGGAAAATGCTTTGATGCGCACAATCTTGAATTAACTTAGACGGTGCTTATTTGCATGCGTGCAGCCTTTGTGAAATATATACAGCACGATGGGGCTGGTTATATATGCTGTGTAGTAGAGCTCTTTTAGCACCCGTGGAAATCCATAGCTGCGGAGCGGTGAGGACGAGAATTGCTCTCTTCTTCAAGAAATTTGTAACGCTGGCGATGCACATCAACAATAATGCTCAACAGTTTCGGAAGGGAACAGCAGTTTACGATAGGTAGCCAGGTGCGGGCAACGGTAAGGGAATACACCTCCTTAGGTCAGGCAGCGACCGCAGATCCGGGCCACATGAGCAGAGTGTGTCAGGGAAAAAACGTGACTTAATGACAACCTGGTCGAAATCAAGGAAAAATGGGCATGGGCAGGACATGTAATGCGAAGACAAGTAACCGATGGTCCTTAAAGGGAGACTGAAGCACTTTTTCTGAAAATCGGGCTGGCAGCGGCATCCTGTAGTTTTTCATGCTGTATACTGGAATATCGCAACCAATTAAGGCAAAAACAAGCGCGAATTGCCTTTTTTAGCCGAAATATGCGGCCTGTGCCGCGGGGCACGCCGCGCGGCGCGCCGCCGCCCGTGATTGGTCAAGAGAGGTCGTGACGTCACTTTGAGGACTGGAGAAGCTGCCGATGCGGACCCGGCGCTGCGTTGAGGGCAGATCGCAGCTTTCCGTGTCGTTGTAAAAGCGAATACGGCGACTATTTTTTTTTACTGACCACCGAAGAAAAGGATACTACAGTTTGCTCATTCCGCGTAATGCCTGAAACCAAAAAAGACACAAGCAAAAAATTCTATGCCTAGCACAAGCATACGCCAGCGTCAAAGACGCGATACAGACCATGCGTAAAAGGTGCCAGCACAACATCGGCTAATACTCAAGTCAATTACCACCACCGGACGCCTCCTGGCTCGCCCGGAAGAGCGTCATCCTAAAGAAAAGGCCCAAAGCACTGTGTAAATCTTGTTCTCAGTACCCGGCGTTGCAGGTTGGGGCAAGAAAGTATTTCAAGTGAACGATGAAGGAGCACAAAGTTGGTGTCAAAATTAGCGAAGCGCAGTGGCCAAGCACTGCGAGGCATGTGACCACAAGATAGTGACGCAATCATGGTGCGCTGGAAACCAAGCCAAATACGCGCACAAATACGCTTCACTCCTGGCGCGTTCAGCAGATGCCAGAAAATATTAATCGCTGCCTCGGAAACGTTCGCCCTTCCTAGATTTGCAGTTTAGGTTCAGTGAAGTAGTTGCCAACTATATGTGTGTTTAAAAGCCAAGCTAGCTGCAACTCGCCCGCTGCCACAACTTGATGAAGAAACCGAGTAAGGTTGCGGTGTTTTTTTTGCAAAAACTCGGTTGGCATTCATTTCACTCATAAATTTGCATCCGAAATCAACGTCGAACGCTTTCATTTTAATTGCTTAGCTAGGATTAAACGAGATGCCGCATATGAAGAGCTTCGATGCTTGCTTGCTTTGCTTTATTGTGCTTTGCTCTGCTTGCTTGCTTGCTTGCTTGCTTGCTTGCTTGCTTGCTTGCTTGCTTGCGTGCTTGCTTGGAGACGTCGAACCGAGTATAAAATCACTAACCGAGCCTTGCTGAGCACGTCTCAGGTGGTCTGGCCGCACCTAAGCTGAGGAGAGCGACACATGCTCAAGCCTCTATAAGGTTTCTTCAGGGGCTAAGTGAGCATGTTTCTACTTTTAAAAGAGGCGCTTCTTCGGAATGGTGACACGCCTCTTATGCGCGAGGAAATCGATGGAACTGTGTCATGGTTCAGCCGCGCCTTTTCGACAGAAATCTCCAGAGATCACACTAGGACAAGCTCTGCCTGTAGCCGCTTTTACGAAAGTGTTTCGAGCAGAGTAAGCTTGCTTTAGTCGGCTTGAATTCTTTGTCACAGCAGCGAGCGGTTGCGCTGCGAGCTTGTGGTCTTGCGGAAAACAGTGGAAGACGACACAGTCGCGGCGTAGTTGTTCGTGGACACGAACGCAGAGTAGTACCTGTTGAATCTGATTCTCAAGGTCGGCTGACACGCTTTGTACGTCGCAACGCTCGCAGTACGAGGAACAACGCATGCAGCACGAGAAACAACGCGCGCTGAAAGCGCGCTCGCGTGCGCCGAAGCATCCCCGGCTCCTCAACATGACGTCACGCTGGCCGACATGGACGAGGTTTCCCTCTCCGCTGTTCCCCTCTCCTGCGCTCGCGTGGGGCGCGGGAAATTTAAACATCGCGTTTTTAATTGGTGATTGCGCCACTGTTTTAGCCAAAATCGAAAAAATAATTTCACAGACGTGATCACCAATGACACTACTTCAAAACCCTAGAAGGTTAGCTGATTCGAAAACCGCCTCAGTATCCCTTTAAAGACAGCGGACTGGATTCCAAGAGAAGGCAAGCGTAGCAGAACGTCAGGTGGCCGGACGATATTAAAAGGTTTGTGGGGATAGGGTGGTCACAGATGGCAGAGGGCAGGGTTAATGGGAGAGATATGGAAGAGGCATTTGCCCTGCGGTGGACATAGTCGGGCTGATGATGATGATCCTTTCATGGCGCTGAATATTAACATTGCTGAGGGGGTCACGAAAGAAATATATGTGACCACATAGATTGACCACCATGTGGAGGATGTACTATCGTGGACAACCGTAGCGCGAAGTTATCATTTCGAAAGAGCGATGACAGCTCCCCGAAAGTGACAGCGAACTTTGCTTATATTCTTATCTGTGTCATATTTTTTGTGTTTTGATGGTCGGTCGCGTCTGAATCGTCCCGTTCGCATTCGATTGCGCCCGCTAGTGAAATAGCTCTGGCTTGACGAACGACACTAATTTCTCCCACAAGGTTAAAACCTATTCAAACCAGATATAGTGACGTCATACATAAAAAAGGGCATCCACTATAGGATGGCCAGAAAAATAAGAATTCCCCTGTCTGCACCATCACTTGGCACAACGGTCTTTTAAAGAACAACACGAGTAATGAGTCTCAAATTCCATTAGGAAGAGCCAAATAGAACGATGAAAAAAACATCCCGCAACAATGGCCCCTAGACGCAAACAATACGCAGCAGCCACAATGCAACCCGTACAAAGCTTCCCAAGGACGCCGAGCCGCACGACGAAAAGCTGGAACTATATAACAACAGCGGTATCTAACGGGACTCCCGGAGATTCGAGCTGCCTGCATCCTCGGTGCAAGCACCCCACCGCGTAAGACACGTTCCCTCTATTTTAGGTGGTGACGCGACTGGCACGAGCACTTGGCTTGGCAGCCTACACGCTGCACAGTTGAAGGCGACGATTTAGTATTCAGGCTGGCACGAACAGTTGTCAAGCGCCGATTAACTCCGTCCACTACGCAGTCGCAGAGCAGTTTAGACTGTAGCAGCTAGCAAATGAAACAAAAAATTATCGCAGATACAAGCGCGAAATGCTGGTACAGAAATTCATTCCGACCAACTGCTTAGGCAACTGCCCACAAAAGCTCTTATATCCTACCGAGGCTATCATCTTCTTTTGCTTGCTACTCTCTCCTTCCAATGGATAAACTGCCCTCCGACTATCGTGGCCATGAACAACCTTGGTCAGGAGACTCGAGGCGTTTGCGTCTCTGCCCTTTAGTGGAGTACACGTAGGACTCCGCGAAACCTCTAAAATCATTATGAGGTGACGACAGCCCTAGCACACACTCTTCAAGACCCTTTAATTTTTAGAGGCGGCGTGATGCCATAGTATGCAGCTAAAAAACAAAATGCATGGCGCGACCACTACTGACAAAGGATCCATGCTTTCAAAGACCTGGTGCCGCAGTTCGGACGCAGAAAAATTGCCGCGACGTACAGGTCTATGGGTGAAAGTCTCGGGTCCAAGCACTAAACGCAAAAGAAAAAAGAAAAACACGAAAATTGTGGAGAGCAGCAAAAAAAAATGACGAAGGACATCACTTGACGGGGAAAAGCCTTTAACGTGTACTGAAAGGCGCCCGTCACTGTGCAACCGTCAAGTGAGGTCCTTCGTCATTTAAATTCCGGAGCCCTCAACTACGGCTTAGAAACTACCCCGTTTGCAGCCGCAGTTGACCCGACTTTTTCGGGATACTGTAGGTTTTGTGAGATGTGGGCAGACGCATACCATATGGTATGGGCCTGCCAGAAAAATCCGGGAATAAAGAGAATAAATCAGCCAACGAAAGAGGGCTGGGAGACGGCCCTGTCCGACTGCTTGGACCTGCAGTCCCAGAGAGCTCTGGTTCAAAGAGCGCGGGCAGCGGCTATACCGCCAGTGGTGTCCGGAATAAGGACTATACCACCTAGGCAAGGAAGCGGTGAAACCCTCCACTCTCCCCTAAATCCCACCCCAGTGCATCCAATAAAGTTTTACCACCACCGCCCAACTATGGCACGTCTCTCTCTCTTTCTTTTTTCTTCTTTCACTCCCACCTTCCTCCATTCCCTCACGGCGCGTTTGAAGTGTCCACCGCGAGGTCAGTTATTGCGCCATTTCCTTTCCTGAAAAAACGCTTTTTTTTTTTTTCAAAAGATTTCGGCGAACAGCTGTCGATGCTTTCCATCCTCCTTCTCGATGTTTGTCGGCCACTGTAGACGAGCGTAGCTGTGACGTGCCTAGGCTCTGTAGACGTGCCGTCTGCGTTCTCGTGACACATGCTTTCGTTAAAGGAGATTATTTTTTTATTTATGACAGGCACGCCGCAGACAGGAGTAACTACTCTGTCGGAACACTCACTATACGTGTCGCAGGCATGCGCGCTACTTGCGCCGCTCACAGCGCACGAACTGTTGCGAATGAACAAAGAAGCGCTGGCTACACGTTTCTATATACTATATTAAGGTGGCCCCAGTATAGTCGCGTACTAAGGGACTTCACCTTCTCAGCGAAATTTTTTGAACAACTTTCCGTACAGCTGAATAAACGGATGGCTGATTGAGATGTCGCAGGCCCATGAGGACACCCCATTGCCCTACCACGCGACCGTTCGGGAAGGGAGGAGGAAGGGTCCTTCTCGCCCGCCCTCCACGACCATGCATGCGACCCACGGCGGATGGCGAAACGGCTCACCAAGCACGACGACTGAATAACAACCAGGGGACGCTGCGCACCACAGCGCGAATAACCACGCCCACCGACCGAGCCGCCAGAACAACGCCAGGGGCTCGCGCAAGGGCAGGACTCAAGTACGCTCCGTGTCACTAAACCCGTGCACCGTTGGCGAACGCTGCAATCACGGAGGCTAATTAGGGATGGAATTCATGACCACGCGCCCGCGTAAAGAACGGTTCGAGATCGGGCTGCTGTGTCGGTGGTTGAGACCACAATGGCCAGTGCACAAGAGCCGGCGGGAAGTCATGTGTGCTTGCGAATAAGCCTTGACTGAGTGACACGGCAGCCCCGTGCTTCCACAAACGCTGCACGCTTATGCTGGGGTATTGGATACACGACGGCGGAATCAGTCGATACTGCACACACACACATGCAGGGTGCACCGACCGGGGCCGCTCGACGTGCCGAGCACAATGCGGGGAAGGGAGCGCCGATTTAATTGGTTCCATCAAGGCGGAAGGCGGCCTCGCCCAAAGGGAACACAACTTCACTATACACGAGGATGAGAGACACTGTATCGCACGCTGTAGAGTCACTTCGAACGATGCGGTCCCTTTGTTCATCCTCTTTCGGCGGTCGTCACGTGCCACTTCACGCCCCACCGACTGTCGCACGCGGCGAGCGACCCCGGCGAGCAGAGAAACGAGGAGCCCGTCGCAGCTGCTCTCGATGTCCGCGAGGTTAGCGGCGAGGCTGGCCGATGATGTCATCGTCTGCCGCCGGCGCCCAGTTATCGACGCGACTCCTGCTGCACTTGAGTCACTCTTAGCGCGAAAGTTGAACACCGAGGCGCAAGCCCCGGGATGTGTCAGTGCATCGTTTCACCAAGACACGCCCTCCGAAGGAAAAGGACCGCTGCGAGAGAGAGTTGTGAGGGTGAACTGAATAGCAAAAACTGTCTCTCTGCTTGGAATGCCGCTATGAATGCCAGGCATAGAAGGCATCTCCGAGAGTTTCGCTAAGCTCCATCAAGAGAAACAATATACGAAGGGGGCATTACAACGCACTGAGAAGCTTTCCAAGGATGTAACCCAGGTTACACTGGACGTCCACAAAAGTGTAAATGTAGACGCTGTAAATGCGTGGTATTAAAAAATATCTGCTGAAAAATGCCGCTCATTTGAAGGCTCCACTAAAGCGTCTGTCAAAGCCCATTTCCAGCTCTGGGACGTTAAACCCCACACCACAGCAAGCCTTATATCAAAACGTAAGAGTATAAGATAGTAATTTTACGAAGGAAAGGCAGGCCTACCGAGAAGGACAACGATGAATACAGGGAGACAGGATGCAATCTCTAGCTCTTATCGCTCCTCTTCAGTTCATTAGTACGGTACAACAGTCTCAGAGAACTTTTTTCTTCCCGGCCTACAGCATACTGGTACAAGCAGAACGTGCACCGCAGGCAAAACACGCAACCGCGGCCACTCCACAACAAAACGAGCGCTGCTTACGCGGATAAGGCAACAGCAACAACAAGGTGTATTGCGATAACCAGAGCATGGGAAAATGCGCACTGCCCGCGTTCGTCCGTCCCCGCAGACCATCACGGTGGGCGCGTACACGACTCCGCACTGCCGGCGGGGCAGAATAGAAGAAAAAAAATCAAACCGCGACAAAACCGCGCTGGTTGTGTTACGCCACATCCGCGTGAGTGTCGCATGCCTGAAAAAAAATGGGGTCTTGCTGTACCGCCGTCTCCAACCAACCTCTGACAGCCTGCGCGAGAGTCACGTAACACCAGCGCGCTATTTCCACGGGACGTCAAGATGGAAAGAAGCAAGGAATGTTTAAAAGAAAGGAAGGAAATAAACCTTGAGGCACAGACAGGCTCCAGACGAAATGCATTCAGTCTCGTCCGAGGTAAATAAAATCCCACGGGAGCTGCTGCGTGGAGACTTCCCGACCGCGTACGAAGGTGTACACGCCCTTGCCTTGGAGATCCGAATCATTCCATTCATATCGCGCCACCGTTTCGACGCGGTGCGATGAATGGGAGCATAATTACGCCGAGAACTGGGCTTCGGACCCAGGCAACTCTAGCATTCCTTTGCCAGGAGCGTAGGTGCCCGCGTCGTTCCCAGCGAGCGGGCAGCTGTCGGCACAGCACACGCTGAAGCGCACGCGAAGGGGCATAAAAAAGAAAATGTGGCGGCCGTGGAGCAGGCAGAATGGACGCTATATACAGCTGGCATCGCGGAATGCCGCATCCACGACCCGCGGAGTGCGATATGGTGCTGTCTGCGGAGCTATAATGGATCCTCTGAAACTGAATAAAAAAATAAAACGCAAGAAATAGAGTGCGGAAGGAAGGTGCGAAATTCCTTCTCCCTGGCGGGCTCCCATGTACGCATTCCGCAAAGCCAGAGACCCAAGAAGTGTACATTAAAAAAAATTAAGCCACGCGAAGCTGATGTTGCGCCCCTGAAGGGCCATTTCGGAGTTTATTCAGTGTTTCCCTTTTTTTTTTTTTTTGGGGGGGGGGGGGGGGAGGGGGGTAAGAAATTTCGATCGCGTGAACTAGCAGGGCACAAACGACTGTTACTTAATAAAACACAAATTCGAATGAAAACGTAGCGACACGTCAGGGCAAAAAAAACTGAACTCCGAATTCTTCAAAGCGCACTGAATCCCGTCAACCGAGCACCGTTCCACAATTTGGCAGCACTAAAGTAGAAACTATACAGCTGTAACCAAGAACTATCTGTTCGAATTCTCGAAGCCGCTCGCGAACAAGAACGGGGTTTGATTGTCCGGCACTTGTGGTACCGTGCGCCGAGCTAATCACGACTGGTGAAGTGACGAATGTGAGCCATTCACGAATCGCTCTTACACGAAAATTGCAAGGCTATTTCGGTACATGGTTGGCTGACGGCAGCCGTAGCTTCCAATGCGTGCCAATAGACTGTGGGACACTTCTGCGAACGCTTTCAGAGGAAGGACGGCAGAGACGTCCGTCCACGCGAGGGACGATCACCGCCAGTGCAGTTGTCCCCGAGACAGCGGCTGGGGAGTACGCACCAGAAACCGGCTCCGTGCATCGATCCCCGCCCCTTCCAAAACTTTCTCCGCGCCCAAACCGGTCAAAAACTGCGCGCGCGAAGAGGCGGCGTCCACGCGCTATGACAGGCTCACCGCAAATCGGTTCCAAATCTCCTTGTAGAGTCGGTCCGAACCCATGACAGCGGCGGCCCAGTCACAACAACACTACTCATGCTTCACGCGTCAATCCTCCACACATGCGCGCACACCACACACAATACGCGCGACGTCTTCGCCTCTCGGGTCAGGCCACCGCCGGCGAACGTCATCGCCCAGTCGGACAAGAGCCGGCGGCACTATGCGGCGCAGCCATGACGACGGCGTGGCAGAGTCACGTGACGCAAAATCTGAGTCACGTGGCTCCTTCGCGAGCGGCGTCTGCTACGCTGCTCGCTACAGGTCCAGCGGCGGCACGGAAGCGCGAGCGTGCGCTGGGCGGGTGCCCCCCCCCCCCCCCCCCCCCCCCCGCTTCCTTTTTCTTTTTTGTTTCATTAAGCCAATCTCGCGAATCTCGTCACACCTGTTTCCCACGCGGCTTGCCGTTGGCCGAGGGGCTCAGGCGTGGCGGGGAATTTGAACTGTACCGCTGCAACAATAAACAACGAATGCCGCAATGGTGAGACAGTCGCGGCTGTCGCGTAGTTCGAGGCAATGAGAACAAGAGTGCACTGTGCTTATCACGGCGTAAACGTCCGCTTTAGACTGCAGCGTCCTTCTTTTTTATTTTTTCCTGGTAAAGCAGGATTAGCCCTGTACCTCACCCGCTTTGTGTGAGGTACAGGTGCTATTACCTGTAGTCATCCGACTACAGGTAATAGCATTGCAAAAATTGGATATTGTGGGGTTTAACGTTCCGAAACGACGCATAGGCAATATGAGGGAGGCCGTAGTGGAGGGCTCCAAATTAATTTAGACCAACTAGAGTCTTTAACATGCGCTGATGTCACAGCATAGGTCCGCCTTTTGCGTTTCGCCTCCATCGAAACGCTGCCGCCGTGGACGAGATTGAGCCTGAGGCCTTCTGCTCAGCAGCCGAGCGTCCTAACACCGCTGAAACACTGTCTGATAGCATTGACAAAAACGCAGAATGAGACTGCGAAATGAAGTAAATACGACAGGCGCTCTGAACGACAAACGGCAAGATGTTAAATGCGATCAAGCAGGAAATCCGGGAAACGCGAAATGACCTGATATAACTTTAAGTCTGGGACGAAAAAGAAAGGGAAAAAAAATGAATTCGCAGCCGACAGGATTCGAACCTGTGCGGGGAGACCCCAATGGATTTCGAGTCCATCGCCTTAACCACTCGGCCACGACTGCGGGACGGGCAGGACAGCAAAAATAAGCGCAGCACTGAATGCGCCAGGCTAAGTAAGGTACAGCTAGAGTCCAGGTTCTATATGAACCCTTTTTTCTTTTATAGAGACGACAGCTTGACTATAGGCAAAGTGGTAACAAAACGGCCAAGTCTGCACAAAGTATGAAGGAGGAAGGTGTCAATTGTACCTAACACGCATCCATGAAAGGCATTCACTCGTCTTTAGTGCAACGCGGTCCGCTCACAGTTCACAAAGCCAGAAAAAAAAAAAGCATCAGGTGAAAGGACAAATCTACACGCCAAACGACTCAACGCGCAGACAGCGACATTAAACCCAGCGAGCTTTGCGCACGTCGGTAACGAGCGCTTATTAAAAGTTAATAAAACACTAATTTATGTTCTCTGGCTGTACCGCCCATTTCCTCACACTACTCAAGAGCTGCTGCAGCAACCACGACTGCTGGCCTCTGTCTGGAGACTGCTTGAATGGCCCTGTTATCTGAGCGGTGTTTGCGCAACCTGCCGGCATCGTAAGGGCCTCGCGCGAACGGGACATGAAAGACGTACAAGTAAGGACAAAGCGCTGGAGCAACGAAGTACCGAGCTCAATCACACAAGCGGCGACATCAATGCGAAACTAAGGTAAAATTAACAACGCGGGTTCCATCTGATGGAGAGCAATCTAAAACGCAAAGTCTGCACAACGTACGTGGCCAAGAAACGCTGGGAACAACATTTGCGCTGAGCTAATCGAAAACCTTCACAGACAGCGCCCATTTGGACCCCGTTGTGGTATTTCAGTGGCCTTGGTAGTACGTACAGCACTGTAACCACGGGGTCTTGCAGCAGAGAACAATGTCGCGGTTCGATAACCAGCCACAGCGACCAGATTTGGATATAAAAATGACAAACATCCGGGGAAGGGGTCAAAGAACACAAACAATTGTAAATTAAATAAAGCGAAGCTAACCGTAGACTCTATTTCAGCAACGATGAATGATACAGCACAGCGATTTGAAGATAATCACTTCAGGCATAACTTCCTCGGATGAAACTGCTCTAACACTGTTTAGTTCCTCAATAAATCTGCAAATAATACATGAGCTTAGCTATAGCAGAATGATTCCTCTATCTTGCACCGTCATGCCTGCTGTGGGCTATTATAGGTGACCGTCACGCCAGGAAGTCTGTTTCAGCCGGAACGACCATGGTAGCCTTCAAGTCGCGGTAGACTGCACCATGATCGATCTAGGAGACATTATTCTGCGCACTCGTTTATACTTTGCCATGGTCTACACTTCCGCCCAAGAACCAGGTGAGGGCGTAGAGGGCCGCGGAAATCGCAAAATTGCGCTGGCAGGGATACAAGACGACCCGTGTACGACCTCCGGTATATGCTGCGTATCTGACCTGACTACTTATTTCTTGTGCACCGTCCTAAGGGTCTAAGCCCCTTGAGCGAGTCCGGCGAATAACGATGAGCTCGTGAGCTCGATGAGCGCTTGACACCAGGATTACCATGGTTACCACGTGAAATGCCCAGGCAGTCGCTGGCCCAAGGTGGGACACGCCCAAATCTTACCGTTTCCTAACCGCAGCGGTAACGCCCCGTTACGCAGCATGGGGATGAAAACAGAAGCAGCGGGAGGCGGCGCATTAGCATAGGACATCTTGCCACGGCTGCAATCGCCTGATATGTAACTTTTTAATGCGGTGTCGCAGAGCCCGCTGCAAAGGAATGCTCCCCCAATAAAACTGCGACTGAAGGCGTGGTGGAAAGTTCGCATTTCTTGAAGTGATATGCTTCGGGTAGAAATTTAAGGTGATACATTTCGGAATTCCTGCGAAGTTCGCATTTATTTAATCCGCTATAGTTCATACAGAACTTCTCATGAACCTCGGGAAAACTTTTTTTTTTTTCTGGGCTGCGGTGAGAACGCGTGGGAGCTTAATTCCCAACTCATTCCTGTACTACGAGCACAGCCCAGCGCCCAAAATGGCGCCGACCATTGCCGCTTTATTTTTTTTTTTCAGTCTATAAGACGGCTGCCAAACTTCTCGCATGTTCCTTATTTATAATTCCGGCATGTTCAACGACAAGGAGTCTGGAGGTGCATAAAGTGTGCGCCACGCGCGGCTGTCCAACAAATTGCTCACGCGCCTGCTCGGAAACTCTCAGGGCGACGTCGAATGGTTGACAGCCGAACTTGTAGGCGGCCACCTTAAAATACTGACAACTGGCCATGACCGCACTTCAAAAGACTAGTCGCACAGTCCGCGAGAACAGTTCACAGCCACCGCCGACAGGCAAAAGCGGACCACGAATCATCCGAGACTGCGGCCTGTTGTTGGCACCTGCCCATCTTTAGATGCTTTTTTGGACTTGTTTCCTTTTGGTTACTTTTTCTGTATGTATGACTGTCTTGCGACGTTGCCTTTCCTCGAACGTGGGTATTTTGCAACCAAAAGTTTTCTTTGTTTCATTTAGTCCACATGAACCAGACTGCATGCATAATTTTAGTCCCTTTCATGCAACAGCCTCCTGCGTGAAGCTACCGATACGTTGTAAATAAATAAATAAATAAGCGCACGGACGCTCTCGCTGAGAGAGATCAGCAAAACTGGTGCTGGTAAAGACATTCCTCGGATGAACACGTAGATCTCGTAGCTCGCTAACATCACTGACCTAATGACGTCATGCGCTGTACGCGAGAATGAAATCAGTGGCGTTGGGTGTGAAAAGCCGATTGCAGACAAAGGAAAGGCGAGGAGCCGAACACAGGCCTGGTGAGCTGACACACAGATGGGAGAGGAGTGAAACAGACAAAATCAAAGCGCGAGACAAACGACGCGCACACAAACTACAAGGGCTAAGTAAGCGACATAGCTGCACCCTATAAATGCTCATTGTTTTCCCAATAAAGTACACACGCAATTTTGCTGCTGCAAGGAAAATTACAGCACTGGCTCTTTGAATCGCGTGCACAATAAATAATAGATACAAGCGCAAATATTTCTCAATTACACAACGTCAACGTTGTCGGCTTAGGAAATGGCAGATCCCTGAGCCCCTGGCAGGCGTATGTAGCAAATGAAAAAAAAAATAAAACAACAAATGACAGACGTCACAGCACTCATTTCAACCGCTGGCATTGGTTTCGGAACTCTACAGCCCTGCGCACGACCGTTTGACGGCGACCGCGTGACAGATCCTAAATCTTGAACGAACTGGTGGCGCCATCTCCGTTCACGGCTAACAAGCTGCCGACGGCGCGTCAGCCATTGACTCCGAGATCCGTTACACGGCCACATGAAAGCTGATTGATTCTATTCGCGAAAACAGGCAAATTGCATGCGTGGGAATAATTCCAAAAAATCCCCATGGTGTGACACTGAAACTGGCCTCTATAAGCACGCTGCCGTTTTCGTTCTTGTTGTTCTTCTCTTAAAACCGCTTATTTGTCCGCAGTCTAGCACGATACATTACAAATAGTTTAACCAGAGTCCCTCAAAGTATTGAGGGACTCTGGTTTAACTATGTACTCTTTATAGCAAGAAAGGTACTATCAGCGTCAAACGAAACGCGAACAAGAAAACTGAAACGGGAACAGCAATATTAGATGTTAGCGTACTTTGATTTTCACTTACGTGAGGCAGAGATCCCTGCGTTGCACTGCTAATTGACCCTCACTTCCTCCGCCTATTCGCTGCTAAGATGGATCGCTGCAGCCGTTTAGCTTGCTGTTGCTCCAAATGAGAGTCGGTGCAGCCATTATATAAACGCCCAAATAAAAAAAAGCCACGCCAAGCCAACAATGATTTCAACATTAAGTGTAACTATTACTACTATAAATCCTCGCGCGCGCGCGCGCACACACACACACACACACACACACACACACACACACACACACACACACACACACGCACGCACGCACGCACGCTCGCACACGCTTGAGCGCGTTGACACGACATACTGTATGGATGCTTGAACATGAGGGCATGCAGCGTGCGCACGCTAAAGCAACCAATGACTGTGGCAGTACAGAAATACCTGCAACTGGTATACATCAAGCGAAACCATGAAAACACGCGATTTCTGTGATCCATCCAACGAGTTCGCGAACGCGCACAGCTGCAGTCACAGATGTTTGACTCGTATAAGAAAGCCCTGCAACGAAGCTCCTGCTGACGCACGGTGAGAGCTTCCCAACAGTTACAACAGAAAGGTGCTGAGGCTAGCCACGTGGGCTAGCCCCAGAATCTGGGAGAAGCAGAACTGAAGTTCAGAAGTGCAAGATGCCGGGCTAGTTGGTAATCCATGATGAAATAACAGCGCAAGGAACGGGACGAAAACACGAAGGAAGAAGACACAGACACGGGCGCTGACTAACAACTGAAATTTTATTTCGAAGCAGGACACATATATAAAGTACAAAGAGGGGGGTGTGTCCAAGGCGATCCTGCACAATCACCGAAACAGTGTAGTCACGTCCAAGGGTAAAAACGATAAAAAGGTGAAAAAGCCGAAAGAAAGACAAAAAGCGATAAAACCACGGTGTAAGAGGCCGGGACGGAAGTAAAAGCGATGAAAACGATGAAAACGGATATGCACATAGCCAAAAGGCAAAAAAACAGCGTTAAACTAACGTTGAAAAACGGAACTAAAATCGCGCACGAGGTGATTAACAAAAAACACAGAGAGGGGCATTTAAGAACTCTTTGTACTTTATATATGTGTCCTGCTTCGAAATAAAATTTCAGTTGTTAGTCAGCGCCCGTGTCTGTGTCTTCTTCCTTCGTGTTTTCGTCCCGTTCCTTGCGCTGTTATTTCATCACAGAAGCAGAACGGTGGCGTCACCTTTTGAATTACAGTGAATTCACATTCCTTCACTTCCAAGCATGCTAAGGCACATCTACGTCGGACTACTGATTAAAATACACTATGCACAAATAGTTCCACAGAATCCGAAACAGAAGAAAACAAACGTAGATTTCAACACGCCACATGACCAACAGCGATCAACAATATATCCAACGAGCAACGATACGCCACATGACAAACAAACAAGAATAAAGAAAGAAAAGGGATTAGTAATGAAAGGGGACATCCAGTCCGGCATGGCACATGCCATTTTTAAATGCGACAAGAACGACATTTCTTCGGGGTGCATGGTCTAACTGCTAACTAATAACGCATAGATGTGATAGCGGCTTGTTATTTTCAACTGTTTTCAAACTCGCAACATGCAACTGTTACAAAAGGATCACTAGATTGCCTTCGCAAACGCCACCGTTACACCGGTCGCGTCCTACAACTACAAAATGAACGATACCTGTTTTAAACGCCATAACAGCATGACGGCACTATGTGAGAATATTATAACCGTTACACAATGCCATCAACTGAAACGCAATGCATGCATTACGTTTGTTTCGGTGATACGGACACCGGCAAAAAGTACTGCAGCTGAAGAAGCCCCATGGAAGCATTAGAAATGGAAATGGAAAGTTCAAAACTATCCCACTGAAACAGCGCAGAATGGTGGGGCGCAGATTCAAGAAACACGCACAGTATGTGCGTGTTTTTCAAGTCTGCGTCAGTCCGCTCAATGCATGCAGTTTCTTCAGGATGCCGCACCAACTCGCCGATATATGTCCGTGGTGCTGGGAGTTCGCAAACGATTTACCTCTTTACGAATGCTGAAATCCCTGGCCATAAGCGCTGAACTGGCTTATTAGAAAGAAGGGAGCCTTCCTCATACGTTACCATCCGACCGCGTACACGCAGCGAAAATTCCCGGAATTCTGTTTCCGACAGCCAGACTCATGCCCCCCGTACCAGTGACACATCCAAAAAAGAAAAAAAAACAGCGGTTGGAAACCTACACCACATGTAAAACGCACAGCCGCCCTGCAGGGGAACGAAACGTTGCAGAGACGGCTGCGGTTAGCTCTGCAGCCACGGGCCGATCAAGTTTCAAGCGGACGCGCACACGCAATCCAAGCGGCCGAGCCGCGGACGCTAAATGTTTTACCGGTTTTACCAGTCGCTTCGATTCCGGCTAACGATGAAAACTTCCTAGTCGCCTTCCTCATCTGTGCCGCAATGCCATGGAGAAGACAACGGGGCACGAGCAACGCTTGGGCATAATATACACATGCGTGAAAGGCCTCCCGATCTCGAAGAAAAAGAGACGGCGCATGCGAACTCTCAAAAGTGCATCGCCCGCCCCGAGTGTAAGCATGACCACAAGGGCTAGAGAAAAAAGCTTTATAAACAAATGAAAATCTGAGACGTGGCATGCCGAGGAGAGGAGCAGACACAGTACCTTCGTTTTCCGCGAAGCTGCAGGCGTACATCCGCACGTCACATGTTCATCGTATCCATCACAAACACACGCCGCGATGTTAACTTGAATCACCGTTCAAATCGTTTTCGCGCTAGTCGCCATGTTGTAACTCGCTCGAGCGCAAATGCGTACGTCGGCACGACGCCAGCGGCGCTTGGCGGCCGCTGCCGGCATCCATGCACGCTACAATGGTCACGTGGGCAAAGTCACGTGGACATACGTGTGTTTTGCAGAGAAACTTGCTTTAAGAAGGTGCAATGCGGAGATGCCCGCCGCTGGCAATTGGGGCCGCGGAGATGCCCGCCGCTGGCAATTGGGGCGGCAGAGAAATTTTCGACTGGAGTTTGACACCCCCGATAGCCTCAAACAACATCCTTTCCTTTGATAGAAGTTTCGTGCTTCCACTTCAAAGTGCTCAAGTAAGACAAAAACAAAATGCCGTTGCTGAAGTCACGTGGACAACCGTTTTGTTTTGCAGAGAAACTTGCTTTAAGAGGGTGCAATGCGGAGAGGCCCGCCGCCGGCAATTTGAGCCGAAGAGAAATTTTCGACTGGAGTTTGACACCCCCGATAGCCTCAGACAACATTCTTTCCTTTGATAGAAGTTTCGCGCTTCCACTTCGAAGTGCTCAAGTACGAGGAAGAGAAATTTTCGACTGGTTTTCTTTGATAGAAGTTTTGTTGGAAAATCAAGAATGAATTCATAGATATTTAATCAGCTTTTGGTTACAGCCATTCAATAACAGAACCTGTTACTGTGCATTTGTTTTTATTTCGTTGCTTGTTTTCATTTTCTTTTCTCCTTTCTTTGCACCTAGGATTGTAGTGCGTGATACGGTTAACACTCTGTTTATGTAGTTATAGGAGGCCCTATATTTGCTATTCGACTGTTGGGCTTCCTGCTCTAAATATACCCTGTAAGCATGCAATGTACTTTAAACACAAAATAAAAATTAATTTTCAAATGCCGGAAAATAGCAACTTAAGCAAATTATTTATCTCTGACTCCCTCGAAACTTCTACGGTTTATTAGACGTCGACTGCGACTCACCCCGTCCTTTCTGCGTTTTGAACACTTCGCTTATGCTTTGAACTTATAAGTTTAATGATTGCGATGATATTTATATAACAGAAGTGCAAGACTACAAAAATATAATAGCAAACAAGGAAATTAATATATTTTATTTATTTTTTAAATTTCAAATACACTTAAAAAAACCCGAAAGAGGCGGGTTCGATACCGGCTGCGGCGGTTGAATTTCTTTGGAGGAGAAATTCTAGAGGCCCGTGTACTGTGCGATGTCAGTGCAGGTTAAAGAACCCCAGGTGGTCGAAATTTCCGGAGTTCTCCACTACGGCGCCCCTCATAGCCTTAGTTGCTTTGGGACGTTAAACCCCGTAAACCAAACCAAACCAAATACACTTAAAAAAAGGCCCCAGGTATGGGATATTACACGAGGGATAGCGTTGATACAACAAAAGCAGATAGAGAAAAGACATATCAGTTATTACATGAGTAAATATTTTTTCGATCAAAATCTTAAAATGTTGTAGATTCGAGCGGTGCATGGCACCAGCGGGAAGATCATTCTAGTTTTCAACAGTGAGGATGTAAAAAGAGAAAAGATGCGCAGTAGGATGGGCAGACGGCGGGTAAATACTTTTGGTTTGGCTGACACGTACAGTCGGGGACAAAAGTCTCCGGACCACGTGTTCCTCAAACGAAGCTTATAGCTCTACTATCAGACAGCGGCTGGAGACCGCACTTGTGAAGATGAAAGAACAAAAATTCAACTTTTACCTCCACAAGTTTGGTCTCCAGCCGCCGACTAATAGCAGAGCTATCGGCTTCGTTAGAGGAACACGTGGTCCGGAGACTTTTGTCCCTGACTGTACGTTGCGGAGTCCGGTGGTTCGAGCTGTGAATGATAAAATAATAGAAAAGACAAAGTCGAGAAATTTTATGTCGATTAACGCGAGCAAGCAGGTGAACTCTGAACTTCAGATAAATACAGCATAGTGAAATAGCTGTAGTTGGAGTAGATAAACCGGCAGCTCGATCCTGTACTGGTCCAAGCGTGTTAATAAAAATGCTTGATGCAGGTTACAAATAGCGTATGCATACTCTAATTTTGGTCGAGCAAAGGTTAGATAGCCCATAAGTTTTACCGAGATGGAGGCGAGTTTTGAGTGACGGCGGAGAAAACCAAGACATCGGTTAGCATCGTTTGTGGCTGTTGATATGTGACCGGACCAAGATAGATCGTGGGCTATGTTAATACCTAATTACTTGCATGAAGGAACATATAGGTGATTACCGAATCGAAAATGACGTAATTGGCTGGCTAGTAGGAGTGCTTTCGATGACATGATATGGCGGATGTTTTATTAGTATCGATAGTCATTAACCATTTATTACTCCAAGATTCAATGAGATTTACACCCAAGGGCGTCCGCAGAACTTTTTCCAGGCGGGCTAGGCTTGGAGAACAAACATTAGAATTTATTAATGAACAAAGAATTGAACTCAGTAAGCAAATTCCGATAACTTAATATCACCTAAGCGTGCTAATCAAGCTGTGTAGTTGTTTTCTACTAGTGCATATAATATCCGTAATTCCAGGGGGGGGGGAGGCTGCCCTTCTTTCCGGACGCCCATGTTTACATCGTTCTGTAATGTGGTTTTGTCGGCAGTGCTACGGATGGGGCGACAAATTACACAGTCATATGCGAACAAACGAATGTTGGAAGATATGTTATCCAATAATTCATCGATGTAAATGAGGAAGCAGAAGGGGCCGAGAACAGTACCTCGAGGTACTGCGAAGATGACACGGGACATTCGGGATGGGCACTTGTTAGTATATGCGAATTGCTGTCTGTTTGTGAGGAAGGAATAAATACAAGTCAGCACTGAAGGGTTAATATTTAACAACCAAGGTTTTTTTTTTTAAAGACATCTCTGAGGAACCTTACAAAATGCTTTTTCGAAGTCAATGGATACTGAGTCCGCTGGAATGTTATTGAGAACAGAGGAACTTAGGTGATTAACAAACAGTATGCTTGTTAGGTTTCGCAAGATAGTCCCTTAAAACCCTGTTGGCAAGGGTGGAAGAAAGTGATAGACGTTAAGAATTTAATTGTGCTAGAGTAGATTGCATGTTCGATTAAATTGGAAACAGCACTGGTGAGCGAGATAGGGCGGAAATTTTGACGTGAAGAAGATAGGACGTGCAACCGCCTATCTTGGCGCATAGGTGCAAAGTATGACAGTGTCCCGTTGATTTAACTAGCACACAGTAGAGAATTCAAGCGCAACTTTCCCCTCCGCAAGTATGGCTTGCAACCACCGGCTGATAATAAAGCTGCGCGCGTTGGTTGCCTGTCTCTTTTCCTGTGGAATTTTGTCCCCGATAGTACCTTTTTAGACACTGGAATAATCTTACCTACTTTTCAATCTGCCGGCACCATTCCAGATAAAACAGACTGCTGAAACGTGTGAGACAAGAGGACACTCGGGACATTTTTACTGTTTTCTTTTAGTATTTTAGAATTAATTCCATCAATGCAAGCTGATGACGTGGGTTTGAGCGACTCGATGAGCTTCATAATTCCGTAAGGTTCGAACGTAATGTAAACCTTTGTGGGATGGTCGAGGTAACTAAGTTCAGGTGCGTCGTCGTCCGTTTCATTAGTGAATACAGCAGAGGAAGTGCCGTTCAACAATGCAGCAGTTTCACCGTCAGGAACTGGGCAGTTGCGTGCGTCAAACAAGGATAAAGGTTTAGAAAACTTCGGTTTATTGACATTCCAGAACTTTTTGGGGTTAGAACGTAGCATTGTGGACAAAGTGGAGAAGTACACATTTTGCTTTGAGGGAAGTGATTTAAAAGTTTTTTCAGGCGCGAAATATTTTGACCAAGCGCTTACGCAAGTAGTGAGTTTGGCTATTCTACATAAACGTTTCATTTTATTGCGGAGGCGTTTGAGAGCTGAGTTGAACCGTGGTGATGAAGAACGTCTAGTTAATTCATTTGTAGGGATTGGAACGTTACGTGTAATACTGCGTGGTCACTGAGGCAGGGTAGGTGTACAAGAGATGAAACCTTATCAGCGTGGGAAGTTAACACGAGGTCGAGAATGTTAGAAGAGTTGTCACTAATGCGTGTGGGGGCCGGTAATATACTACAGTTGAGATAAACCAAAAGTCACGCAGGGTGTTAACAAAGATGCTTTCAGTGTTATATTTTGATATCGTATGAGCCAGATTAGACCAGGTTACGGACGGGAAATTAAAATAACCGAAAACGAGGATCGGAAAATTCGGCTGAACTGATGATATCAAGTGCAGGGCATAGTGAAAATTTACTACAAAATTACAGTTAGTGGCCGGCGGACGATAAAATACACTGCTAAGGCTCTACAGCGTTAGAAGAGTAAACGACGAAAAACAGAAAAAAAAGAATGAATAAATACTTCCTTCTGTCAGTAAACTTTCAATTTCAAGTCTAGCATGCGTCCTGTTCCCTCTCTCGCCCCCGTCTCGCAGGGAAACATGGAGGAAAAAAAACTGAGGAGGGAGCGTCCGGCGACAACCTTGAAGCCTAGTCTTAACAAGTAAAGATATAGCAAAAAAAAGAGAGTGTGTCCCCCCGTGATCGCACCACGTGATAGCGTGCGGTAAAGTCTAGCCCCGCTGCGCGCGCGCATGCGCCGATAAGCGCGGCGACTAACTGTAGATCAACTTCCTTGCTGTAGACGCCCGCGCCGCGGGTCGTGCATACGCGCGCACTAAAACATACCGCAATCAAAACATAAAGGACCGGCTCGGAGAGCGAAAAACTGAGGGAGAAAACGACTTCAAAACACTCGGCTTGCGAACGCTGGCCGCGTGACGTCATGCTCCCTCCTTAGTTTTTTTTTTCCTCCATGCAG